>NW_023458765.1:0-45677 GCF_013731165.1 Rhagoletis pomonella
AATTTTACTTTGCGAAGTATAAAAAATATTAATATGGGTGATCTCATGTCGAAAAAGACTGAAAAAGCTATATCTGTTAATTTTGATAATATTTTTTAACTTTTTAAAATAAAAATTAATTACTTAAACATTACATCTTTTTATTTAAGACCCACTTATCCCCCTCGTAGTCTTTGTTTATCAATTTTAATAGGAGTTGCTATCAATTCATGTTCGCAGATCTAGGAAAATATAAATATGTAGATACTTCCAGTTTTTGAGTTACCAAACCAATATATCCAGTTTTCGCTTTTAAGAGCACACAAATAAGTCAAACATTCCGCAATTAACGTGCGAAGATGCACACGGGGCGCTGATAATAGCGATTAATGGAAAAAAGACCATCTACTTATTGTCATTTTACGTACAAACGTGTTAGCATGTGTCAATGAGATTAAATTACTTCGAATGAGCACGCAGTGGCAAGAATGTATGTGGATCAGAACTCCATATGCATGTGCAAAACTTTTGCACTTGTTTATGGAGTTCTGACTGCGCTTTCCATCACTGATGTAGATATATATGAATACACACAAGTATGTATTAACATTCATGCTATGATAGAGACTATTGTGGAGACAGGTATTTAGATGAGCCATGAGTATGCATAACGATACCTGTTACCTATAATCGGAATAGGAAAACGCATAAACTTTATACTCAGATAGTGACCCCCAAAACAGCTAACCAAAAATAATTTAAAAGTGACCGAAGCGACTAAGCGCAGTTTAGTTAAATTAATATCTAACGAACGAGCGCATGACAAAAGTTGGGGTTCAGTGAGAGATTAGAAGTTAATACCAAAGCAAATTAACGCCAAAGTCACAGCAGATAGCAAGGTAGCGAAAATTTTATTTATAAAGGCATTTGGCCTCCATAGGAAATTGCCATAAAAATGGCTGCAAATGTGGCAGTAACTATAGCATACGGTAAATAAATGTTCTAGAATTTTTTAAACAAAAAAGTACTTGTCTAAAGATGTATCTTGATGTTTATTTCCAGTTTTATTACAAGGCTGCTTCGCTCAGGAGGCTAAAGTTCCGCTTCTTTCCACAACACTCTCATCAATAACATCCTCTGTAATAGTCGATACCTCCCTTATATCAGCGGCTGTTGCATTTCCACTAGAAACTACGATAATTACGCCTACACTCTCATCAACAACGTTGGTATCAGCTTCAGCTCATCCGAACTCCTTAACTATATCGAGAGAGGTTTTCCGACCAGTTACTCCACACTCATCTTCGCAAATTATTACTGGATCTCCGTTCACTGTAGATACGCATAAAACTTCTGCTTTATTTACGGAACCTTCGCCATTACCATCAGTAGCGGCACCGTTTGAGTCAACAACTGCTTCTCGAACTCTTCCTATACTTTCCCCATTAGACATACTTCCACTGGCGCCAGTTTTAATAACTCGAAGTTCGGCATCTTCCGCAGCGCCGAAACCAGTTCACCAACAATCGCTAATGCACTCTGGCTAACGAGTACCACAAGTATCTCCTGTGCCGCCAAAAGTAGTCAAAGCTACTTTTCAAATATCTTCGACATCTTCTGAACCACCTACAGCGAATACTGGCACAGTGAGCGTGCCATCCATGGCGCCTTCTACAACAGTTCCTGCATCAATCGTGCTCTCTTCAGGCTTATCTCCATCGGTAAGAACTGAATTGGCTTCAACAATTCCTTCTTCTTCGCTTCTGGCAGCATCTCCTTCATCTTCTCAACTGTTAAAGCTTGTCACGACGACTTCGCTTCCAACAAAGTTTGTTCTGTCATCAACGGCAACAACTGAGTCTACTCCAGCACCACTGAGCCTTTCTGAAACGACCAAAAAGCTACCACGATTTGCTGGTTTAGATTTGAGCCCTTCATTTAGTGATTGTTCGACTACAAAACCAGTCGAGATTTTGTCAACGACCACTTTTTCATCCTCAACTAAAACAACTGGTATACTAACTTCTTTACCTTCTATTGTATCTACGATTGGTGTTGCAGTGAGTCCACTAGAGGTAAACTCAGCAAATCAGCCTCTTCCATCAGTCGCAAATACTTCTGCAGAAAATGGGCTTATAACTTCGTCAGCAACCTCGAGTACGCTTATTTCACTGCCTACTGTAATAACAACTTTGGCAGCTTTACCTAGGGAAACATCTGTCACTGTAACCTTTTCTACGACTCCACCAACTCCTGCTTCCTTAACTGGAATAATTTCAGATACTTCGACGCTTCCACTTGCGATCACAACAGGGACTGTACTTTTGCCATCCACTAACCGACCTGAACTAACCAAGCAGCCCGAAAATTTATCTTCATCTTCCTTACCTTCTATAATAACCACATTATTAATGCCTAGAAGAGTGGATAACTTATCTGTAACTACCACGAACAAGCCAAGGAAGTTACGAAAATATCCCAAGTTTAGATTTAAGGTATATCGTTTTCGTACTATAACAAATAAATTACTAAACGATATGTTGAAAAGGTCTGCTAAAGCTACCATAACACCTTCGGACTCCAACACTACATCAGTGCTTACAACTCCGGCGGCCTCCCCGTCTACTTCCGCTTTTTTACCGACAGCTACTGGCCTACCGCCTAATGACAAAGTAGCTGTCATTTCTTCAAACGGTTTCATAGAGCCTAGACCAGGAATGCCACTAGATGGCGGAAACTTCTTTAATTATCTTACTAAATCACTGGTTGAGCATCGTAAGTGAACTTGATTATTTGGAAATTTAGGTTTCGTTTTGTATTTTTATATTAGGGGTATTCCATGAGTAAGTGAAACTTTGTGTCCAATTGTAGAGTAGCTTATTGAAGATGGAATGCTTGATGAATCAATGCTCAATACCTGAAATTAACGTTTTTTCAAAAAAAAATTTAGTTATATTATTTTATTACACTGTAAATACACTCAAAACTTCAACATTAGAAAAGTAGTTGAATACGACAACATATTTTAATATAGAAGGCTCTGCAAAATCAAGTATTCACAAAGTTATTATTTTTTTGAAGGGGGGAATAAATGTCTCGATCTTTCTGCGCCCCGAAGAAGCAATATGGCATTGAAGAAAAATAGGCATTTAAATTATATAATAGGATAAAATCACTACGGTTAGCATGTCCAACCCGTGACTAAAAAGTTTTAAACTTCGTATTGCTTAGTTACTACTTTAGGGAGTTTTCTATAATTTCATAACTAGAGTGTGTTTATACTAAGCAGCCCTATTTCATTTCTTTTATTATATTATAAGTACCTACTTAAGAGATTTTGAAACGTTTTATCGTGTCCCGCCCGTGACAATCATTTATAATTTTTTTCTAATGATGCCTAACAATAAAAAAATAAGTTTAACGTTTCAAACCTATGTTTAATGCCACAAAACTCTGAAGTACAGGTTGACTAAACACCATAATACTGTTGGTGGGCTAAGCGATGTAGTAAAAAATTTCGCGTGGCCAGCTCGAAAAGTCAAGATAAGCATTACTATCTTAGAGACGCCAGAGAATTCTATGATGAGGGTTGCTTAACAACAATTAAAAGTCAATATTAACAATTACCTGAAAAGTTCCAACCAAGAAAATCTAGAAGTTCGCGAAACTTATAAATTCAATCCAATAAATAGCCTTTAAGTGACAAAGATATACATATGTATCTGCTTACAAGTATTCTAATGCAGATAACTTTTCGGATTAGACATCGATACACAAGATCTTTTCTGACGTTCTATGGTTTTAAGGAATAGCTAAATTTGAGCATGATTTGTCCATGAAATCAGTTTCCAAAAATACCTCAACTCGAGCCACTCTTAAGCCGGTTACTCAATGTCTGGTCAACACTAACAGCAGGTTAGACATCTCTATCGACGTGATAACAGTAGTCGATATACATGTTTAGCCTGTAGTTAGTATTAGTCAGACATACATAGCTATTCTAAACAAACTTGAAAATCATTAAGGCACATTCGAAATTTCGTTGCAATCAAATGCACCGTGCAGAAGTGCATTAGGAAAATGCATATAAAATTTCATGCGTTTGCAAATAATCCTTTCTTCCATGCATTTTAATACATCAATCTGGCGACTTCTAGCTTTCGTTTGGTATAACTATTGCCCCTAAAATAGATCCTGGGGTCAGCAGTATATCGTGCGTCTTACAATGACTCCACTGTCATAAAAGTAGGTCAATTGATCTTGTATTTGACCTCTAACATTTATCATACCTAATCTCTTTGATATGGATCTCACTAGAAGCTTCCTTTCATGAAGAAAATCGTACGTGTCCCACCCGTGACAAAAGTTGTCCCACCCGTGACAGGAGAATTTTGAATTTTTTAATAATAAACAAATAATTCTTATTATGGTTTGTGCTTTGTTGGGATTGCTGGTTCTTTTCTGTATAGTAAAACATCTAATCCAGATAGAAATGTTAAGTAAATTCACAGACTTTCCTTAAAATATATGTTCTCCAAAAAGCAGTGTCTTTTCTTTGTCCTACCCGTGACGGAAGAAACAGCTCAGAATTTTCCAATATAAAATCAAGTTGGAATATTTTTCGTATTTGGTAATAACTCGTATATTAGTGAACTAGGTGTAGCTTTATCAAAATGTAGAATTGCTTAGTACTTTATACTTAAATTAAAAAAGAAAAACTATTTTTGCTGTACAAATGTCCCACCCGTGACGATGGAATACCCCATTAGTAAAATCATATGTTTGAGAAAAATATCGAGTTTTATTACGGAACAAAAAAACATGAATCAACAATTCAGTCTCACAGCCGCACTCAGAAACCTTCATTAAATTAACTCTAACGGGCACTTAACTAATGATCGTTAAATCAGTTAATTACTGTTTTGCTCTCAGAGTTAAAAATTATGAAAAGAAAAATTTAAGTATGGCCCCAGTTGCGACCCTATTTTGGTGGCATCACTCACTTTTTTCGTTCAGTTTGAAATCAATAAAATAAAAATAAGTATTTAAATATATGATTTCGCGCCGCACTGCCTCAAGAATGGCTGAGTGAGCCGAGCACTGACATGCCATTCGAGAGATCCGAGTTCGTCCCCGGCAACGGTTTTTGTTTATTTTTTTTTACTAAATTTTTTCTTTTCATTTTTACGTTTTATTGCTTGGAAAAAAAAAATTTTTTATTTCATTTAATTTTTAGAAATTACTAAACGACAAACAAAACCACTAACTCGCCAATTCTGGCGTCTGTCTTTCAACTCACTACAGTCTTTCGAAAGACAAAAGTCTTTATATAACGGCAATTATCTTAAAAGCCCTTTTCTGTATTTCGAATGACTAATTAAAAGATCTGCTAAAGAGGAGGATAGCGCAATTGTATTTGTCGTTTAGCAATAGGTTTTCTAAAAACTAAACGAAATTAAAAAAAGATCTTTTTAAACAACAAAAATTTAAAATTTGAGAAAACTAAGTAAAATAAGAAAAAAATTAATTAGTAGAGTTTCTAAACATTAAATAAAATAAAAAAATTAATTTTTAAGCAACAAAACGTAAAAAGTTCGCTGCGCACTGGGCCATTTCCACTCTTATAGCAACGTTATCGGAATTAAAATTTATTAGAAACAAACAAAAAATTTCACAATCATTCGATAAAAAGTTAAGTAAAGGTTTTCCTTTACTTAACTTTAATATTCATTAAACACCGTTAACGAATCATTAGCTGACTCTGAGAGGAAATTTTTTCGAATCGTTACTGAGAAACACCTTAGGTAATCATTAAATAACTCTGAGGCGGCTGTCAGACATACACCTACATTAAGAACAAAAAATATTCCAATGAATGGAAGACTGTGTAAAAAAGTTTTGAATTCTTTTACTAAACCAGACATAGGTTATGCTGACTCTATGTGGCTTTGTAAAGAGAACAAAGGTCCTTGACGAGACCAAAAAAATTACGACAAAATAATTGGCTAACACCTGGTATCAGGAGCTGAGTTGAAAAACATAGCAGTTTTCTTGGCAAACTGGAACTGCGCTCTCTTTCAGCAGCTGCTGCCTGCTACAAGGGTAAGTGTTGCACACAGTCTTCTTATATGTATGTCCTGCATTTCCTGCACTACTTTTCCTGACTCAGACCTAACTTAAAGGCATGCGATGCCAACAAACAGTGTCCTGTTTGTACTTCAACTTTCATTTTAAGAGATAAAAAAGAAACTTTTGTTAAATTTCTGTCATATGCTTTTCACATAGTAGTACATGAATCCCTGCATATAAAACTACTATACTACGTATGTACATAAGTTAAAGTTTGGTGCCAAATACTGCCACACCTACGCTAATTTTGACCCCATCTGTTTACCAGCTCACACCCTTTTGCCTTGAACAATATACAACAAAATTTTTTCTGACTTCTTTCAGCTTAATGAAAGTCAAAATTTTTTTCCACTTACGTGGTCTACCGAGAGATTGCCATTTTCTACTGCACCCACGGCACACTTAATAATTGTTTCGGGAATAGTGACTCATCCTCCAACAAAGAATTAACAACTCAAAATATTCATATATGTACTTACATACTCTCTCAGTAACTCTTCGATTCTGCAAGGGTAATTAGTTTTCTGTACTCCCCCTATGAAATCCTTCTCAATCATCCACCAATTGGCATCTAAATTACAACTGTCAATTGCTTTCTTTCAATAAATGCTATTGCGCACTAATGACGTTACTGTCAATATTGACATTGCAAACGTCAAGCGCGCCCCGAGCTTTGACATCAGCGCGACACTTGCAAACGCGTTGCAACACAAACGTTGGATAATCGAAATGGCCAATTAAGACAAAAGCAACAAAAAAGGGGAAGAAACGCAAAATCGAAGCGTAAATTGAGCCACCAGTAGAATTTTTGGCTGCCACTTAAGGATTTGATATAATTTTCGCAACCATAAAAATGCAATGACGTGTTGCAAAGGGGCAAACAAGTAGCCTGTAGTGGATGTATGAATGACAGGAAGAGTACCAGGGTATTTGTTTAGAAACAGGGGGTTTCAGCAGGATTTGATTTCACAAAAGTGTCAGTCAAAGTTGATTTAAAATTAGTTTTGGCTCAAAACGAAAATAATTAAACAAAGATTTCGTTCAAATCAGCTCTAAACCAAGAGGATGAAGGTATTTATTATAAACATATTATTGGGAATATTTTAATACTCCTCAGTCAGGCCACAAAACCAGCGGAACGGGATCTATAAATCTCTTTGACATATGCCATTTTGCTGCACCTTGATAGTCATCCTAACTTTTTCTTCGTGAGAGTATCAGCACTTTCGTAGCCATCAAAGCCCTCGTGCATGGAGTTCACCATTTTACGGTGTCCAACTTTATCCAGTCACTTTTCCAACTGTGACCATTTTATATGAATCCAAGGTTATTAATACTATCTGGCTGTTCTGCATAATGTTAACAGTTACACCATTAGGCCTTCTATGAAGACGTTCGCGGTCATTGATTTCAATTGCAAAAATTTCCACATTTAATATATTAACCTACACACATAGTTGGGTATGTGCCCATTCGTATAGTTTTCTAAAACCTGTGTCTAAATACGTTGACCCGAGTATACTAGAAAATTTGCTCAATTTTGGACTTACAATATCACGCTGAAGAATTCAAATCAGTTCGTTTATGAAGGGTTTCAGTTTTTCACACAGTATTGCCAATAGTTAGGAACTTATAAGCACTTAACATAAAAAGGCTTATCCTACGATAATTGGCGTATACAAAATGGCATCCTCCTTCTTGTGGAATAGACAAAATGCACTAATAATCCAATCTACATGCATGTATTTATGAGACAAAATTGTGTGTTCAACCCTTCGCCGCCAGCTCAGTCGGTTTACCTTCGGCTCCGGAGGGATTTTTTTTGTTTTTGAACCGCGTTATTGCTGTTATCTCCTAGTCTTGGTCGAGTAGAGGCATACAAGCATTACCCCTATTTATAGGTTTAGATTCTGCTTTATTGAATGCACCACCGGTGTCTCCATTCAGATGTATTCTGATGGTACCTTATACGATTTACATGTTCATCTCAGTAGGAACTAGACCGGCCTTGTAACTATTCGCTTGTTGTCTTATTTTCGCCCGCATTACTGCCTGCCAACGGCACTCACGTACGGCTGTCCCTCATTTATTTATTTGGAAAAGATATATATTCACTTTCCTCTTCTACTAGTACCCGCTAGCTATTGGCTGCAGGCTGGCTTTGTAAATTTAACGAAATACCTGCGGTTGTTGCGCCACACTGCAAAAACATAGTGCGAGGTCTAACACAACACTTTCATTCTATTCTTATGGCAAATTTTAAGCGTTTTTGTTTACCAAATTTTTTGAAATCTTTTTAGTCTGTGGGTATGCATATACTTTCCATCTGCAAATAAAAAATGAAAATTTGCAAACTTTTTTAGAATATCCAAAACTTATATATGACAGCTAAATTTTAATTGAAAAATACGGGTATGGGGAGATAAATGCGCTATTCATACGCCCGTAATTTTATGGTGCATTTTCGTTACAAAAAAAAAAAAAAAACAAAAGACAGTTGGTTCTCTTTTACACTGGAGTACAATTCATACAATTTAGATTTAAATAAATATTCATTATTTTTAATTTGTATTCCGATTGGAGGCCGCTGGGGTGTAGTGGTTAACAGTGCGCTCTATCATTCCGCATGGCCAGTTTCCGACCAACATCAAAAAACAAGGACTATTATCAAAATAAAATTGAAAAAAGCAATGAGTTTCTCAATGACCTAATTTCTGGTTCCGAATAAGAAATCGAATCAGGCTCAATCTACGCATTACACAATTACATTACTAGCACGTAATTTATTCCAATTACAATATGAAATTCCTTGTAATGGAAAAAAACAATTCCATTTGAAATTACTTTAAGGCATTGAGAAAGTAATCGCTTTCTTTGCTGAGAACTGAAGGAATTGAATCCTTATTACAATTTCTGAAGAATGTAATTGTAATTGTAATGTAATTGAATTTACCCAGCTCTGCTTACAGCAGCGAACAGATAATTTCTAATAATAATGAGACGCGGTACGTAAAAATATGATGAAATATTAAACTGCCGGCTATTTAGTAATTTGCACGAAAATATTCGTATATTGTACGAATTTAAAAAACATGTCTCTGTATTAGTACTATGTACGAAAGTATTTAATAAATAAAACGAATACAGAATTGTAGATTTCGTATATTTTAAAACCACACGTAAATATTAAAAATGCCTTCGTACAATATACAAAATTATTGGTACAGAGATTTGCTCATAAATTGTACTAAAAAAATGCCTTACGAAACTCCTTTCGTTATATTTACGAAGGGTTCGTAAAATCTTTTTTCGTTATGAAAAATGTATTCATATAATAAACGGAAGTTTCGTGCTCTGTACAAAACCAAAACTAAGAAAGTTTTTCACAGCATTTTTACGAAATTTTATTTCCAGTGTAAGAACGGCTTCAAACCGGTTTTCGGTCATTTTGCAGCTGTTTCTTCGATATGATGTTCGCTACACACTCACATCTCTTGCAGCTGTGAATTCGGTCAGTCTCTGTCCGATTGTTGGACCGAATATGTCTTCTTTGTACAACAAAACGACCAAGTCGCCAGGCATGACTACAACTTCGCGGCCACTTCCGGGGCCGTTTAAATCCTGTTTGATCTCAATATCTATCTCTTCCCTCGTTGTGTGGTTTATTTGGGTCGTCGACGTTCATAGAAATTGTCAACCGAGACATTTGGTAGTCCTTTCACTGGAAATTATAGTTGTTTACCAAGTGTAGCCACAACCTCTACCTGACTCACCCTGTAAATGCAGTCGCCACCCTAACACCCCAACACCCCTAATTTGTTGCGCCAGCTAATGTCAAAGTTATTGAACGACATTAAGTATTTTCCATCAAAGTGGTGTCAGACAGTGTGGTGAGGGGACGAATGAACGGAAAATTGAATTGAAAGTAAGAAATGCGTAAAAGTAATTAAAATCACAGCAAGCGAAATATTGTCAATGCTGCATTTTTTGGTGTGTTTTTGTGCATGTTTCTTATGTCACATTGGGAAATGAATGAATTCATTTGCGCTTGTATGTACATTAGGGTGGTCCAAAAACAGTAAAGTCGGAATTGTAATGCTCTCACCACCTAGGATTGTTATATATCGAAAAAAGTATACCCCTATTTTTTTATTTTTAATTAAAAAAATGTTTAGAGGTCACTCAAAGCTCAAAGTTGACCATGTATTTTCATATGGGAAAATAAAATTTTTCGTAGAAATGGTATAGAGTTCTTGAAAATCAATATTTTTCGATCGGAAAACTCTAATTCTCTTCGATAGACTTTCAATAATAATACCCAATAGTTATTTAACCATTTTTTAATACTAACGATTTTTTATTGGTCGCCCGATTGCCCTTTTCGGGGTTTTTGGCGGACCTATAAATTATAGTTGCGATAAAAACATAGTTAAATAAACAACTGGGTATTATTATTGGGAATAATAATAATAATATAATGGATTGGCGCTTACACATATGTTAGTGTTTGGCCGAGTTCTCCTCCAACTTGTGGCGTGCGCCTTGATGTTGTCACACTAAGCGGAGGGACCTTCAGTTTTACGCCGACTCCGAACGGCGATTGTATTTTTATGAGAAGCTGTTTTTCATGGCAGAAATACACTCGTAGGTTTGCCATTGCCTACCGAGGGAAGACCGCTGTTAAGAAAAACACTTTTTCTATATTTTTTGCGTTGTTGCTTTGGCCAGGGCCAAGGGTTGTGAACCTCCTGCAGATAAACAGAGCTTCCTGGTAGAAAAATATTGATTTTTAAGCGACCTGCAAATATTTTTTGATTTCAACTGCACCACCCTAATGTACATGCATGTGTTTATATGTACCACTTTTATAAATGTATGCACATTTGCAAGCAGAATAGTGTTCACTCGTATGTCGATATTTGCAAACATTTTTGCTTGCATGCGTGTACATTAGGGTGGTCCAAAAAGTAAAGTTGGAATTTTAATGCTCTTCCCCTATGATCGTTCTATACTGAAGAAATACCCCTGTTGTGTTTTTTTTAATCAAAAACTATTTAGGGTTCGCTCTAAATGGCTAAAAATTACGGCTGATTTTTAAATTTTTTTTGTCCCATTTGGTTCCATAGAAAACCACAACATTTTCTACAATAAAAAGTCTAAAAAATCAATGGCAATTTTTTTATTTTGTTCTTTATTTTATTAGAATTCAATGCTCTACAAAACAGCATACAGAAGCTTTCTATGAAATCTAATTAAAAGAAGCTCGACATTTTTACGAAAGTTTGTTGATTTTTTTTTTAATTTTGCACAAATTTCCACCGGTTTTGTTAAAGAATTAAATATATTTTTATAAAAAAATGACCAAAATTAAATAACAAAAAAATAGATTGAATAATAATATATTAAAACGTGTCCAAATATGGTGCGGCTATAACTTTTTCGACCACTATATGTATTTTATATGGAAAATAACAATTTTTCGTAGAAATGATATAGATTTTGAAAATCAATATTTTTTGAACGGAAAATTCTGTTTCTCTTCAGGAGACTTCCAATATCTAATAATACCCGATTGAAGGTCCAACAATGATTTAATATTAACTAAATCTTATGGGTCCACCAAAAAATGCAATGCACATGCCTTTTTTTGGACCACCCTAATGTACATATGTATATATTTATGTACTAAAGTGGCTGCATAAAACAATATGTCGTCGGCGCATGCTGTTTGACAGTTCATTGACATTGCATTGGCACGCGTCGACGCGCATAACGCAAGCACCAAAGCAATAATAACAACAACTACCAGATTTGTTGAATGAACAACCAAAACTACATACAACAACATGAAAGAAAACAAAAGCGAAAAAAATTCTAGGTTTTTGTTAAGTGCGTTTTTGTTGAAAACTTCGTCTGATTGTTTTTGCATAGTTTTTCTTCGTGTGCATACGAGTAATTTGCTTTCATATCACCTGTGCTGTTTACCTTTTCGCTTGGCTGTTTGCGTTCTGATTTCTGTGGAATTTTTTTTTTGTAACGATTAAAATTTTTTACATTCTTGTCTGTTCAATAGTTGCTAACTTTGCATTTTCATATTTATACATATGTATGTATGATGTGTGAATGTAAACATTTACGTATGAACATATCCCTGCAGGAAATGTATCTAACTATAAGCAAACTTTAAGCTGATTAGGAAGGTGCTAAAAGTCACTGATTCATGCCTATTACGGTATCCGACGGATGCCATCCGCACGGATCTAATCAGATTCGCACTGTCGGAATAAGCGAGTGCGAAGGATTAGATTCGTGCGAATGGTATCTGTCGGACCGGAATAGGTCTGTTTCCGAGGGATCCCATTCTCATAATCTAATCCTTCTCATTCGCTTGTTATGACAGTGCGAATCGGATTAGATCCGTGCGGATGGCATCCGTCGGATATCGTAATAGGCATGATTATCTGTATATTTTCTTTGACGAAAGCTAACTATATTTCTACGGCGATGACCGCGAACTAGTCAAGGGTGGTTACCTCTGCATTAGATGTAGTCAAGGGTGGTTACCTCTGAATTTGATGTAACTAACTTGTAACTACATACTTTTGGACATAAAATATCAATATAAAAAACAAAATTATTATTTTTATAGTTTTTTTTTAATTTATTTTATTAAATTTAGTATTTGTTTTCATATTCTGCTGTAGGTGGTCCCATATTCGAACTCCATCAGCATAACTTCGATCTTCCTTTTATTTGTCCTCAATTCGAAAAAGTATTTGCGAAGTGCAGGATATTTAAATAGAAACGCGTTTAAAGAAAACAATCTCCTTCATTGCTCCTGCATTACTTGTCAAGTTAGCTTTCTGTACCTAACTACAGATTATATATTTTATTGAAATCCCGCAAAAAAGCTAACTACAACTGGGTTGTTTTTTATCAATTGATAATTTTTTTCTGCAGGGATGCTTTTATGGACATACATACATAGATATCTACATACTTATGTATGTGTATAGAAACTTACAAACTTTTCGCTGTTATCACAGTTGTTCCATTTGTTTATTTGTCTCTTTGCACTTTTTGTTTTTAACTAAATATTGACCGAGTATCTACTACCTACTTTAAATTTTTGGTTTTTGCTGTTATCAGTTTTCATAAAAACACTACAAGTTCATCAGGGTGCAACTACCTATGTAAGTACTTTTCGCACGTTTCGATTCGTACGAAAACAAAAATACGCCCCAATATAAAGAAGTATTTCAAAATTGAGCGATTCACAACGGTGTCGTAAGTGTCGTATTGTTGTATGTCGTAAACTTTAAAAGCTTAAATAAATGTTTAGAGAACTTTAAACGTCAACCAACTATTTTTTAGCACTACAAAAAATCATAATATGACTTTGTTGGTACTTTGCGAACTCCCTTAATATATTTCTTAGGCATTTAAAGTTTACGACATGCAACGATACGACACTTACGAAACCATTGTGAATACCCCAAATTTAAGTTTTGTGGGAAAACGCAATCAAAGTTTAATCAGCCCTCTTAGACTTTAAACAACACAATTTTAGCTGCTGGAAAGTGCTAGTTTTAATGAAATTTTCTTTTTTCAAGCCTAATAGGAATTTTATTTTCTTCGAGTAGTTCATTTGCATTTGATCTCGACCGAGACAAATTTTTGTATTCTTGCTTTTGAATAGAGAAAACTTGATTCATTACCTTTCCAATCGTATCTCATTTTTGTAAATAGAGCAAGAAATATTGAACTTAAAACGGAATTTTTTTGCCTCAACTTGACGCTTTTATCGATATTTGCCACTCCTATATTAAAAAAATAATAATTTTTAAGCCCATTTATGCCAATTTATAATTGCTTCCTATGTATAAGGAAATTCTAAATATCAATTTTGTAGTTTGCTAAATATTTCAGTTTGACCAATACGTAAAAAGCTTCGGCTATCTTATACCGTACCTTGTGCTAAATTTCAATAATCCATCTTCAATAGTTTTTGAATTACAGAATTAAAAGCATCTGGATGGGCCAAATCTTACACTGTGCGGCGCACAGTGGGGCAAAAAACTTGCTGTGGACTAAACAATGTTGAGAGCCCAAACCGATTTCAAGTTTCTTTTTTTTTAACAAGAGATAATTAAATTTCTCTCACATTAGAATTTGTATGTGGTGTGGGAAATTCAGTTTGTGTGAGATGTGCCACGCCCCCTTTTTGGCGTTGATATTATATATCTCTATACTAAGTTGCAACACTCTACAGTAAATACCTCCATAGATATTTTGTGTGAAAACTTCAGTTTGTATGGGCGGTGCTACGCCCCTTGATATATCGAAATTATTTTCCTCTATTATCATCCTTTGAGGATCTAGAGTCGATGCCCAAAATTTCAGAAATATCGGTACAGCTGTTGTCGAGTTTTTCGAACAGAGAAAACGGCTTTCAAAATTATATATCAGTATATATTAGTATAGATAACAAATAAAAAAAATGTATTCAATTAATGCTATCCTATGCAAAAATGTTTATGAATATTTTCTTTAATAATTGCAAGCATTTGAAATTAATTCAAAATATTTTACAAAAAAAAATTGGAAGCATTTAAACGTAAAAATTCTTTTTCCTTCATTTTTCAACATAAATAAATAAAAACGTAGAGCTTTTTTAAAAAATCGCCACGGATAGATCGACGCGGAATTTTATTATCTCTTACTAAAAAGAAGAAACTTGAAATCGGTTCATTTTTGGGCTTCCAAAATTGATTTGTCAACAGCAACATTTTTTGCCCCACTGTGCGGCGTTCGCTAAGCTAGCTTATAACACATTTGTCCAGCAACAGAATAAAAGTAGTCAAGGTAACTTACGCTTGGTCTGTTTTCTAAGGGTTCGTGTGAAACTGTCTTTAGAAAACTGTAAAATTTTTTAGAATTTTTAGAAAAAAAAAATTGGAAAAAATAGTATCCTGTAAAACACAGCTACTTCTCACCAAGGAAATCATCTGAGCTTTTTGATTTTCCATGCAAAATTTCCAATGAAATGCCTCCCAACGCCTTGCGCACACGTCAAAAATGAACAAATATTTGAGATTTTGACAACCTTTTCCACTTATTTTCCATTCAAAATTCTGCGAAAATATCTACAACCATGTGGGTGTAAACCGAGTTGATATATGTGTGGCAGCAGCAACAGCTGCCTCAGTGTGTGCTGCCACATGAGTTGTGCCGCAACATAAATAAGGCGGCATTTAATTGAGTCTGACGTGCCGAACTCAAACACACACGTCCAAAGGCGCACTCCCACACACACCCGCGCCGTAGGAAAAAAAAAATGTGCAAACACGCTCAAAGTGCTGCAACAAAAACTAAAAACGTTAAGCCTCAATGTGAGTTAAAGTTATTTGCAGCACGTTGCTGGGAAAAGTGCGAAAGTGAAATGTGGCAGTCGACGGACGCGAAGGGCATGCAGGCGTGTGTGTGTGTGTGGCAGACGGTCGTTGTTGGAGGCATGCGTCATGCGGGTGTTGCAAGTTTAATGTGCGCACCGGGATTATTTGTGGATCAAGCACACACAGACTGCCAAAAAACTGTAAATGTGCGTGAGTGTGTGTGTGTGTGTGTGTGTGTGGTGAAATAGTGGCTCATACAGTTTCCTGTATTAATTGCTTAGCGTCGCTGTGATATCTTCATCAGCGTCTGCTGCCGCTTTAGGTGCGGCAATATGCAAAAGTACTTAGTACAAAGGTGTTTGTTCCTACTCTCGGTTGCACACAGTTTTGATAAGCAAATTAATGTATGCAGTCTGCCTTTAGGCGCGCTCACCACGTTGGCATCCTTCGCAATGTAACGCAATGCATGCTACAGCACACCGCCACAGCTCTTGCACTTTATTGAGTGTTTTACAGAGTAAATTGTGTGGCTTGTAAAAGTGAAAACTTTTCAGGTTTTATCCGTAAAATTTTGTAATGAGCAGAAATTTGTAAATGCCCAAAAGCAGACTTTTTAACTATTTATGACACAGAAGTTATTTTTAATCGCTACACCGAGGACATATTACTTGGATATACTTTTGAACGGTAATTAGCAGTGTGCCAAAAGACTGAAACTTTTCAAACGAATGTTTGACTTAAACCGACTCTATCGTCTTGTGTTCATATGAGCTTTCAAAGGACTGCTTTCTTACTTCCAAATATAATATGTATTGCGATGTAGGTTATAGAATCCTAGGGAATTACAGGAAGAGATAGCTGTTGTGGGGAGCGCGTGGGCAATGAAATATTCCGATGGATGAAAGTCCGACCAAAGAAAATTTGAAGGCGTTGTGTGAAGTTTAGATGGTAGCGGCTTTATTCTTAATTATTGGGACTTAAATTCAAATAGCTTGTAAATACATTTGTTTCCTCGACTGCACGAAGCCACCTCAAGCGCATCTGTCCAAACTTCAGAGCCGTTTCGCGACAACTACTTTGGGGATTTCATCCGCGGATTACATAGTTGTCGCTTCGTTGATTAATTTTTATTTGAGCATGTCATCCTGTGTTGACCCTTGAGGAACATTACCGGAAGCCTTGTGCTGAATTATTATGGCCCAGGAACCTTAAAATTCTATCGAGATATATGTGTCGACGCTATTCTTGACAAAATGCTGGACTAGAATCGTAACTTTGATGTGCAATCTAATGATGTAACCATCCAATAAATAAGCTGCTAAGTACAAAAGATGAAAATTATTTAAAACCACAGTTATTAGATTTAATTAAAATTTTTTGCAATGTTATGCAATGCAATGTTAAAGCATACTCGTACCCTTAAAGATGGCTGTTGGATCTAGGGAAATTCTCGCGGAAACAGTTGCGACAAATAGAGGCGTACGAATTGTGGACCACATTGATATCCCTAGGAGCTGCCCACAATCGAACTTTGGGCATTTAAGAAGGAAAAGTGAATTTGGCTCGCTTGGTATTGTTACTCTCCACAGACTAATAGAAAGGCATGGCATGCGAATGGAATATGAAAACAGTTGGTGTCGCAACCGCTGGGATGGGGAATAGGTTGTGAGTGCTGAGCGTTATTTTCTAGACTATTTCACCCTGGCAGAGAGTCGATTTTAGAATAATATTTTCTTTCAGAATCGTGCTGACTTTGACTCTATAGACACCGATGTTCCTCTACGTTCCATTATAAGAAAACTTAAAAGAAACGAAATGATAGTTCAGTCCTTTGAAGTGAGTGACAACATTTAGCTTACCTTAAGCAAAGTAGCCTTATGATTTTTATGAACCTTGAAATAGTAACTTTTAAAAGCTCAGCTTCCAAACAATGAAATTCAACCCTCGATTACCTAAACACAAAAAACAAACACAGTTCAGTTTCTGCAAACCATCGTAGTTAGCACTGCATTTCAATAAATATTTTCCAACTACTACAAAAAGCCCTAAGTACTAAGTTAATATATTAGATTGCCTATACCTATCACCCGAACGAAGTCGCCACTTCTGCGACTCAGTCACGCAATACCAAAGTTCGATTGGCTTATCACAGGCATTTACTTGGTTAGAGTGCGTGGCTACACAGCTGCAGTGGCGCTTATCACACCACCAACACAGTACTTGGACTATTAGGAACGTGCCAAGTGGCTAATTCCAACAAATCTGTGGAATGCTCCGATTTGGGTTGGCGCTTGTAAAAGTGGCTAAATATTTAGTATGCATAGGTATATATAACACAAGAGCAACAAGCATATTGGGCAATTAAGTGTTGGGGTAACAGCACAAGGTGCACCTAGAAATGTTTTTGGAACGAAGGAAGCAGTTGGCGCTAGCGCTACTGGCTATTTTTGGTGAGTAAATAGAAATGCAAATACACAGAGGCTTAAGTTTTGCTTGAGGCGTTATTTAAATAAGTTGTTTTATTTTTTTTTTTGTGGTGACACTACAGCCTTTCAGTGCTCCGAAGCACTCTTCAAGAAATTGATTACCATTGAAGAGGATCCGAGTCCGCATGAGAGTGACGAGCATTACAGAGTGAAGTTCCCCACAATTAAACTTCTGAAACCTTTCAATTTACTTGAAAAGAAAAAGGAAAAGCTTGAACAGAAGCTAGAGAAAACGGAGGACGTGCTGGGTGAACTGATTGAAAAGAAATTACTGGAATGGGAGGCGAAGAAGGAGAAATTCGACGATAAACTACTCGAAGTCTTTGACCTTTTCAAAGAGAAGGAGGCGGCAAAGTTGGAGAAGAAAGATGAAAAATTGGGAAAAATAAAGGAATTAATTGAGGATAAGAAATTGCCAAAGCCTGCACCAGTTTATGAGCCGGCAGCACCCACATATGCACTACCACCAGCACCCCACTATCAGGCTACACCAGCACCAGCACCGCATTATCAGCCAAAACATGCACCGCCAGCACCAACTCCCGCACCTTATGCACCAGCACCTTATCCAGCTTATCACCCCCCTGCACCAGCTTACCGACCACCAGCTCCTTCCCCTTACTCTGCACCTGTAACTCCTGCGTTTAAAAAGCACAAGTCCTATAGGCCATATTCGCCAACTCCGACGCCTGCTCCACCATCACCGCGTAGATATTGTGAGGAAGAGGATTCCAGCGAAGAGCATTCATATGGCTACAAGCCAATGAGACCAGTTAAACCGCCAACGTCGGCGTATTGCCCCGATTACGATTACGAAGTGCGTTACTTCACTTAACCTTTGTTGTAATATTTTTTTTTACTACTCTATATTGATTAAACTTGTTTTATTTAGATACACACCGAAGTTTAAAACTTTCAAATTTATATATATTTTTTTGTCTTCTTAATTGAGTGATGTGGGAAATCAATCAGTGGCGGATGCAGGGGGGGAGGAGGATTGGGGAAATCGGGGAAGGAGGTGAAGAAGGAAGATAAACAATTTCTCTAGAGTAAATGAAAAATAATTAATTCAATAACAAGTTCCTGCATAGTCATTTTTTATACAAATCCAGCTTAAACTCCGTTGTTTATTTAGTACATCTATTACTTTTTAGTATGTTGTGGACTACATCTATTCTATATATGTATGAATGTGTATTCATATGTATGTAATATAAAAGAAAGTGGCTTAAAGTTTGTCACCAATAAACTCTATGGTTTCGCGGTCTGATTGTCTAGGCGAGGAGAAGGTTCATAAATATTAAATATCTAGGTTAGAAAATGTAAAGGGTTGCCATCTATTAAACAATTAAATTCAATTAAGGCAAATAAATTATTACAATATGGGTATTAATCAAAATGGTTTTGAAAAGGCTTTACTTGCCAACTACATATTGGAGGGTTGCCACCTGTTTAAAAAAATCAAATTCAATTTGAATTTAGGAAAATAAGTAGAGCTGAAATGTGTATTACAATAGATATGGGAGTCAGATGAAAGAGGTTTAAGAAGGTTGTAGTTTTACAACATTTTAAAGCGAGTTGCCATTTGTTTAAAAAGTAGAATTTTATTAAATTATGCATAAGTTATACGAAATATAAAAATATGCGTGTCAAACGAAAGAGTGTTGTGAAATCTTTAGGCTAAATATCGAGATTATTTTTGACTTAAATTCAATTCAAATTATTCAGTAAGTTAACTGAATTATAACTCATTTATAACTAAATGTATAAGCGTGGCCACCTGTTTAAAAATTCAAATGTAACTTGAATTAAGGCGTTTATATCATATTATGGAATGAGGTTTAGGAAGGATTTAGTTTGAAAATATTTGGAATAGGTTTAAAAAAGGAAAATGTATATATATAAATGTCCCCTATTTTTTGGGTAAACTAAAGTATATTTGTTGAGTTTTATTGAAATAAATTACACCTAATGTAACACGCAGAAATTTCTTATACTCAGCGAAGTACATTTAACACAAATATTTGTGTTCCAACAAACCAAAAAGCTTATAATACGAGGGTGGTTCAATAACTCCAAAATTTTGCTTCGCATTGTAGTACAGCACGTTTGGAGCAAAAATAAATTTGTTCTGTTGTTGTTGTTTCTCTCTTATAGTTTGGGCATAGCCTGCAGGGATGTTTTCAAGGGATCTTTCACAGTCCAAAGCCGCATTTCCTTTGTATTTAATTTTTCGATCATCTCTGATATTTCACAAAAACAACTTTTAGGTAGACATCGCAAAATTTTAGGTCCTTGAACTGCGTCCTGTGCATTTTTCGCCATCTTATTTACTTTTTATAGAAGCAGGTTATAGAAGAAAATGGATAAGCAACAAGAGCTTTCGGGAAGTTATTGGTAAGTTGTTAGCGCCGCTGGATTTGAACATCGTAAATACGGTTTCGATTACTGCTGAAGTCTAGAGAAAGAAGTCTGGTGACTATATCTGCCACCGCTTTGACTTTGCTTTGTTCCTATTTTTCCTAAACACAAATCGTGCTACAAAGCTCAACAACTTTGTTTTATAAAACGTTTTTTGTTCTTATTTTCTTTATAAGTTTTTAGTTCTTTATTTAGTTAATTAAAATTTATCATTATCTTTAGTTTGCTTGAGTGGGAAACGCTAAGCTTTATGTAATTTTTAGCCCCCCTAACGCCCCACAGCTCTCGACACGATACGAAATTTTGACTTGCGTGGAGGTTCACGGTTAAATCATGATTGTAAGTTGTCAAAGTACTTTTTTTTATACCTAGATTTCAGTTTTTATATATTTAGGCTTTAAATTTATGATCTACCATTTTGTTTATGGCGCTATTTCGGATAAGCAATTTTTTTCTAAAACGCACTGTGGTCTACTTGTCAAGCTCTTTCATTTGATATCCATATTGGGGATATTGAAATAAATATGTAATCCGCCATTTTGGGGTGGTGTACTAGCCAAGCTCCTTCATTTGATATCCATATTGAGAGGATTGTGAAAAAATGTGTAATCTCTCATTTTTTGGCGGCGGCCATCTTGGATTTACAATGTAGTTGTTAACACTTGCCATGATACTGAATGAACGTTATTATCTTGTAATCAGAACTAAATTTTAGGAAATTTCAGATTAATAGGACAACAGGAAACGGGTGAAATTTCAATCATTATTAAAAATACTCTTACGAAAAATATGCAAGGATATGCAAAATATATGCAAATATGAAAATAATATTCAAATATGCAAATATGCATGGGCATAAATCTTCTTCATTTTAAATGCAACGAATTTCTGTCTTGGTCCAGGATCTCTTAGATGCTAAGCAAAAATATGCAATTTCATAGAATTCTGATGTCTAATTATAAGACACTGGTGAAAAATGCCTATCAGTATTTTCGAATTTGCACTATTTTACAAACATAGTTGGAAGTCACAGCAAGTTTGAATATTTTCCCAGGTTTAGGAAATAACAAAAATTCCAAAATTTTGAATTTTATGAAATAATTAAATTTCTTGAGATTTCTTGTTTTTGGGATAGTTTCCAAAATTTCAAAAACTATCAAAATATGGGAGATTCTTGAAGTTTTGGTAAAATTTTAATATTTTGAAATGTACAAAATTATTGAGATTTTAGAAATTTTTATATATTCCAAAATTTTGAGAATTTTATTTATTCTGAAATCTATCCTAAAATGTATGTAAAGGTGTGAAACATCACAAATTGTGGAACAACTATTATGTTCATGGTATTTACTCGTGTGTAAGATCTAGAAAATTCTTAGAATTTTGAAATATATTAACCTTTTTGAAAAATTCCAAAAATGTACCACTTTTCTGAACATTTATTTTGTGCTTTGTGTACTTCAGTACATACTATTTTAGTATGTTACTCACGATATATGTATTTTGTTGGCTCTTAAAACAAGAAAGAGGAGGGTTTTAGGCAGTGATTTTATATGTGATGGATATGCGAGGCATCTTTAGATTACGTAGGATCACCGATCGAGTTGGCTACAGAAATGTAAGGAATTTTTTTTAGTTTGTTCGGTAACATATAGGTAATCGCGATGCATAAGTTGTTTCCTATGTAGAATTTCCACGTATTCTGGTTCGATTAAGATAGCCATCGGAGTAAGAACATCAAAATTATCTGCAGAATTCTATAGCATTCGGCACAACAGAGTGACACAATAAGGTTTAATTGCTTATGACGCGAGCCGTTTAAAAGTAGTATAGTATAGTGGTTAAAAGTAGTATACAAACAAGTAATTTTTAGCAAAAAAAACCGACTTAAAAAAAAAAATATATATCTATATATATTTCATGATCCAATAATCGGATCTAAACCAGATTAGTTTGGGACCACCTCTGAGACACTACCTTTCCGCGGCAAAAAGAAATCGAATTCGGTTGACGTGGTCCAAAGTTATGCGGTAACTTATATAATAAAAATAATTAAAAAAAATAAAAAATAAAAATATTCCGAAGAACTGATAACCTCCTCCTTTTTTGGAAGTCGGTTAATGAAATGAAAGGTCATGCATGTCGACTTTCGCAAAAAAAAAATCCGAGCTGCCCTAATGCACACACCTGAGTATTACGTATTCGTTCTTCATTTCATTCCATTGATTTCAATTCCATATTTACAAATTTATTTGCTTAGAGCTTATCAAATTAATATTCACATTTGCGTTGATATTTGCATTATGTACATATTTATATGCATAAGCTTACATACATAGTATTTGCTTAATTCTCAACCGCATATCACAATCTTCTTTGTACCTTTTTTTTTTCTTGTTCCGTCAACCGCCCCGCTTGAGGTTTCGTCATGATAGACGGCTGCATAATTTTTTGTTTTAGATGAACGTACACCCGTATTTGCATATAAATTGAATTTTCCTGTAGTCAACAGTTATTTTTCATTACACCCATAGCTTGGATATGAATGTGAGGTAATTGTCTATGTACATATGTTTGTATGTATATGCACTTATATAAGTTCATACATATGTATATTCACTTATGTGCTCATGTAAACATACATACATATTATATCTATATATAAGTAAGCTTAAAAGGGTATGTGTGTTTGGGTACTATGCGCGTCCCATACGTAAAAAATTATGGCTCTATTTAATTATAAAACACTGCGCGGTGGCAAAAGTGATCTGTGCGAAACATCCCACTGCAATCAGAGATTCGACGTAGCGTCACATAACTATATATGTACTCTCACATATATATGTACATGTATGAATGTATATGTACATCATCACAGCCATGCTCCCACCCTTGGCCGTTGGGTGCCATCATTGAAATTGTCATCATCAATGTCAGCGTAATGACATATTGTGCGCATATTTGCATAAAGTGCCGTTGCTTTCGCCCAACGCCCATCGAACGACACACCTCCATCCACGCACTTTGTTGTTAGTAGTACATACACACCTACATACATATCTACATGTGCCACCACCGCAACTCATTTGCTTTACATTTTCCTTTTTATCCACTGATTGCGCATCTTTTATCTACTCAATCATCATTCGAATGCTGATCGGCGTATACATATGTACATCGACGTATATTTTTATACATAAGTACATATACACCATCCTACATATGTATTTACATATATATGTATTTATATCGTAGTTACTTTTGTTGTTGCTTTGGCTGTCATATGGGCGACGACAAAGTGGATTAAGTTGTCAGCAATATGTCACACACTTCCGCCTCACCGCACCGCACTGCACCGCCCCCACCACTGGCCGTCGCGTTATTTGCGCAACTACATACATGAAAATTATTTTTGCTTCAAAGTGGTAAGTCATGCCAAGTTGACTCTTTTCATTTTTTTTTTGTTTGCTCAAATTCAATTAAGTAAAATTTAATTATATGCAAATTTTATTTGTAATTTTTTTTAGACTTTAATTAAAAATGCGTAATTATGCACATTATTATACGCACACCAATGCATTGTTGAGGAGTGCAGTAGCGCGAATGTTTATGGCATTTAAAGTATTTCGATTTTTAATGGAAATGTTTATGGGGAGAAAGTCGGAGATGAGTATGGCATGCAAATAAAAGAAGAAAGCCTGTCAGAAAAATAGAAAATAGATAGATTTTTATAAGACAGTATGTATGTAGTTATCTCTCGCCGGCTTCGCTGAGTGTGTGAAATTTCTGCGTGTTACATTAGAAGTAGGTTATTACAATACATCACAACTGGGTATGCTAGTTCCCGAAAATCCCAGAATTCTTGGCAAATAATCTCGGGAATTTCGGGATTTGTAATTTTCACTGATGGTATTAATAGACTCCTTTTCTTGACCAGTATTGGCTATATTTCTTTTTTTATTTAATAATTATTGTTTTGTTTTATAAATGTCTAGCTCATTATGCATATAATACAGTGCGATAGTATATTTTACACACAAATACAATATGTTCGCGAAATCATGGCCAAATACAGTAAAATTGCATTTTTAGTGTTTCCCTCTGGCGACAGTAATTCAAAAATGATTTAAAAAATTTAGTGAAATGTGCTTAGAGAAGAAATGCCCATATCAAATTAACGAGTAAATTCTGCAGAATTTAATAAAATTCAATTTTTTGGTGCATAAGCACTAGTAAGAATTGAAAATGTACGTATAAAATTTTATCCTTGAAATTTTGCAATATTCGTTTTTGAAAAAATTATAAGTTAAGGACTTATATAAATTCGACAATATTCTCGAATTTCGTTCCTCTTAATTTATCAGCTTAAAAAATTTGAATTTTCTGAAATTCTAAAGAAATTTCCTCTTTCATTTGGTTCCTATATTTTTATTCTACATTGCATTCAATTTTTTAAACAATTTTCGGAAGTAATTATATTTTTGAAATTACAAAGTCCTTTAAAATAAATCCTGACGTCAGAGAGGATAAATAAAAACTGTACTTCAAATAAAAAAGTAGGTTTCAAACCCATTTATTTATTATTTATTGTATGGTAGGAGAGATAGAAGCAATTTTTTCGATTTAAGTTGTTGAAAAGTAACGAATATCTAAATCCCGGGATCGTAAAAAGCGAAAACATTAACATCCCTAATCACAACATACATATGTATGTACTTAAACTCAGCCAAACGCATAGGAAATTAAAATTTTTTCTTTTTCTTAGCCCCCTTTAAAATATTTTCAAACCAAAATCTTCGTAAAACTTTTTCCAATGAAACCCATATTTCGACACATAATTCAAGTTGAAGTTTTTAAACAGGTGGCAAATCTGTCAAACTCTAAAATACTCTAAATGTTAAAAAACAATAGTTTGTATTACTTTTCCTTTGACATCCATATTTCAATAGTATATATTCCATATAACGTGTGTATAGTTAACTTAAATTAGACTATTAAAACGGGTGGCAACACCCTTCAAAATATTTTCAAACTATAACCTCCTTAAACCTCTTTAACTTGACACCCATGCATATTTTAATTACCGGACTCCTCTAATTCAAAATGAATTTGATTTTTTAAACAGGTGGCAACCCTCCTCAATGTATTTTGGAAGTTATACCTTTTTAAAGTGATTTCGATTGATATTCATATAATATTAATTCATTCAACTTATTAAATTATTTGAACTTAATTGTTAAAACAGATGGATACCCTCTTGAAAACATTTTTATCTGCAATCTTCTGACACCCACGTTGTATTTCAATTACCTAATTCTTTTGGTTCATGGTTTTAATTTTATAGCAAGTGGCAATTCTTCTACATGCAGTTCAAAGAAGCCTTTTTAAAACCATTTCGATTGAGCATGCCCACTTTGTAGTAAATCATTTAAATTTTCTTGTTCTAACTTATACCTTGTCCTCACGGAGACGAACACTCAGGTATATGGTCTTTCCCCAATCGGACCACGGCAATATAAAGTCTATTGATGTCAATCTATAGGCAACTTTATTTTATATACAAGATTTAATTATTTAAAAAGGTGGCAACCTTCTTCAAAATATTTTGGAAAATGAGATTTCTTAAATTTCCTTCGTTCGACTCCCATATTGTAATATTTCTTTTATCCAATCAAATTAGTAGAATTTAGTTTTAAACAGCTGGCAACCCTCTTAAAAAAGTATTTGCTTTAAACCTTGGCCTTTTGATCCCTTATTGCGTTAGATATTTAATTAATCCTTTTAATTTAAGTTAATTTTTTAAATCTTTAAACCTAGCTATGAACCTTCTCTTCGCCGATACAAACACCCTACGCATGCGCCTTCCTACAATCAGACCACGGTAACAAAGAGTCTACCGATTGCAAAATTTAAGCATAATTTCTTTTATATATATATATAGACTTAATTATTGAAGCAGGTGGCAATCTTCTTTAAAATAATTAGCTTTTTAAAATCCCTTTCGTTCGGCCTGTATATTGTAATATTTATTTTAACTAATAAAGTTAATGGAATTTCTCAGCGAGAATATGTGACAGTGGCTCAAGGTTGGAATCGCAAAAGTGACAGAGATCACTGAACCATACTCTTAGCATGTGCAGACGCCCTGTCAGTCCGCAGCGGCCTGCAAAGATACCAGTTAGTTTTCTTCTATTTCGGGATACTGAGTAGATAGGCAATCTTTGTTCAGCTATAACACCAGATAATTTGGTTCCAATGAAGCAAAGCTCTGGTAAAACTGACAAGCAAATTTAAAAAAAGAACGAGGCGGTGATAAAATGGAGTACAACTGATGGCACAACATCGATGGTAAGCACTGCTTTGCCTGCATGCCGAGCTTTTTTTAAATTTTGTGTAAACAGATTCGTGAAGAATAAACGCCTTTTTTACCCATTACAGTGTTGACCAGCGAGAGTTTCTACTCTGTGCCCGCTTTTTCTTGATTGACGCTGCAACTCTTTTTCGAGTTGTCGAAAGCGGCTTTGAAGTCGACAAACAGCTGGTGTGTGTCGATCCTATTCTGGTGGGCCTTTTACAATTGTGACTACCTGGTCTATCGTGGATTTACCAGACCTAAAGCCACACTGATAAGGCTCAATAAGTTCGTTGACGATGGGTTTCAGTCTTTCTCAAACTACGCTCGATAACACCTTATAAGCGAGTTAAGAGTTTATGCATGCACCTTATCAAAATCTTGCCGCCGCACTTGAAGAGCTTAGGTTTGGGCTGGGCTCTTTTTTTCAACCACTTTCTATGCCGTTATTATTCAATAGGGTGGAAAAGTGTTGGTTCCATAATTTAAGCACCCCCTGGACATCGGTAACTACGTCGCCGTGGTTGTTCTTCGACGTTGAGTTTCCCGTGCACATTTCTAGTTTCTTAGCTTCAACAAGACAGTGATCTGGCTCAGATCATCTGAGTCGATGTTTGGTCTGCGGATCATATGTATGTACATCTAAAATACTGAAAACGTCTACAAAGCATCGTGGATCTTTTTATGCTGGACCATGGTGGTTCTAGGCTCCGGCAAAGTCAAAATTTTCAAGCGCCCTCCATTACGTGTGAGATGTAGTAGACCTCGCATGGTCTAATTTTACCCGTCCAGCGCGTTTAGTGGATGGCGGACATGGCAGACCTTGTCTTCCTGATGAAACCAATCAGCAATCAATCAATCAATCAGGGAAAGGGTTTCATCTGAAACAATTTTGGGTTTTTCATTTTTGATTAACTATTACGTGGCATTTCCAAGCCCAGCACATAACTCTTTGACGGGGGCTTCGCCTTCTCACAGTAGCTCGCTTCCAAATGCGTGCACGGGTACTACCCAGATAAAACTTGGTGTAAAAGTTGAGAGCTGCTTGAACCGGATGAAAAATTATCGTTGTTTGCCCCTCTGTTGCATAGCGATCTTTCTTTCCCACATGTGTGGGGACTTCTGCACGCAGAACCATCCTTAAATATAAAATTTATGGTGAGCTCAAAAAACCTACGATTCACAAGCATAGGCCAAGAAGATCATTGCTGCACTATTTCGATTTGATAACTGACTTTTTTTGAGGATAGAGCTTTTGCCAGAGTACGTCGAACCGATAGCTGAATTTACCTCTCTATAAAGTTTGGTTGTGATTAAGATTGAGATTGAGATTATGATTAAGACTGAGATAAAGATTAGAATTAATATTAAGATTAGCATTAAAATTAACTTTAATATTAAGCAGATTAAGACTGAGATTAAGGATAAGATTAATATGAATATTAATATTAAGAATAAGATATAGATTAACTTTAAGACTAAGATTACGAGTAGGTTATGATTAAGATTAAGATTACCATGAGAATTGAGATTAAGATTAAGACTTAATCGTATAAAGATTCAGTTTAAGACAAAAATTTGGATTATGATTAAGATTAAGATAAATACTAAGATAAAGATGAAGATTAATATTATGATTCAAATTGAGATTAATATTGTTATTAAAATTAAGATTAAGATTTTAGATTTTAATTAATATTAAGGTTAAGGTTAAGATTAAGATTAATACTAAGATTACTATAAGGGTTAAGGTAAAGATTAATATTGGGTGATATTATTGTGTATTAGTATTAAGGTTATGAATAAGATTACCTAGATTAAGACTAAGGTAAAGAATAAGACAAAATATATTATGATTATATTTAGTTTTGATTAAGATTAAAATTAATATTGAAATTAAGCTTAAAATAAATATTGAGATAAAGATTAAGACTAAGATTACGATAAATAGATTAGACTATGATTAAGATTAAAACTAAGAGTAATATTAAGATTAAGGTACAGATTAAGATTAAGTTCCACTTCAATCGCGCGTGGCATCCACGCACACGCTTTACTTCTGCACAGGTTAAAACTGAACACGGCAATTCAAAGCGTTTTCTCTTTCTTTAAACACTTTACTTTACTGCTTAACTGCTCATTTGTGCAGCAGTTCCTTCTAGAGCTCAATTTTAAATATTTACCGAAAAAGAAAACAATTTTCTTAATATTTCCTGCCCCCGCTGCTGGCCTGCGATAAACGAACGAAGGCAGCAGTGAGAATGGAAAGAATTGGGGAAAAACACCAAAAACGTAAATGCAAACAGCAAATAGCTGATAGTGGCACATCCTAGGTACACATAAACGCCGCACCGTTGCATTTGGCATGAAAAATTGCGCACAAAAGTATGCAATCGCACTTTCCGCTGAGCTGCTGGTCGGCCAGTTGTTTACGCTGTCGAGGCGGCTACAAATGCTTCGCCGACGCTGCTTATTGCACTATTACTGTTGTTGTTAGTTACATGTATGTACAGGAAAATGTATATGTATTTATTTGTGTGTATTTGTTGTTGTTGTTGCTGCTTGTTATGCGCTGATTGTTTACGCAAGCTGCATGTTGCAAGCGCACAGAAATTTTTGCTATTTTGTATGCGAACTCGGTTGCGATGGATTTAATCCAATATTTATTGTTGTCTAATATTTTATTTTCGTAAATCTTTGCATTCCGTTCCGTTGGAAGGGCACAAGAAGCGCGCTCGCGTATTGTTGTTGTCATACATATGCGCTTGCTAAATGGTATTTACTTGCTTTAGTGTTGTTGTTGCAATTTACAGTCGTACGCTAAGGCGTTAAAACGGACAGCGAGTTGTGCAAACAAGCGCACCAAAGAAAAAGTAACGAAAATTATATCTTCTTGTCGTAATGGCAACACTTGTTATGATTGTTAGCGTTGCGTCGCGTTTGTTGTTCTTGCTTTTATGCTGGTTCTGCTTCTCAGCGCAGCTGCTTTGCTCCCATTAAAGCAACAATATATTTTATTTATGCATTTCTCTTCCGGCCACGTACAGTACAAAACAAAACAAAAAAAGTTCAGCGGCAAAGAAATCACTGTAATCTATTTTCAGGCGCATCAGCTGCATTCCAAAGCACTTTTTGTTTACGTATACATACGTAGATGTGCGCTCAAGCAATGCAACAATTGCGTTGCCCTCGAATGTTTACCCAATCGCTACACCATTTTTTTTTCTGCTACTATTGTATCCAACTCTGCTATTTCTTAGCCAATGTTTTTGTTATGCCCTCAGCGTAGGCTCACCCCAGTGCATCTGGCATATTTGCGCTCAAAATCGCTTTAGCGAAAAATGATAAATTGATTTGGTTGCTTTATGAGTTCATTTGCTGCCACGAATTGCTGCATTTCAATACATAAACTCTTCTTCTTCTCTTTCTTGCTTGCATATTTTTGTTTTTGCTGCATTACGCGATTGCATTTCCGCTTGAATGGAGTTGTTAAGCGTTTTATTGCTTTATGCCCGCCAGACGATTGATTTTTTTTAGCATTTGGCGTTTCTGCGTTTAATTTATGAGAGCATATGCAATTGTAATTCGTTCGAATGTGAAATGCTTTGCTTATGGCGAACGCTGGCTGTTACGTATGTATGTAGGTGGAGATTCGATGAACTGTTGATAAACAAAAGGTGTTTTTTTTTTATTAATAAGGAAAGTTCTTCAACAACTAGCTGACAGATCATTACGCGTAACGTATGTACATACATATACATATGTACGGACGAAAACACATGGGGCGACGCTAATGTCAAATATTTCAAAAATTCTTTACTTAGATCTTCTGAGTAAAATTGTTCGAACCCTGTGTTCTCACCGCAAAAACACAGTTGGCAGGCCAAGACATCCAAAAACAGAGTAAAGGTAGTTGAGATGAAAACGGAAGAAGTCGAGGTAGCAGCTGAGAACGTTAAAGACAGCGAAGCCACAGGCTCGGATGACATTCCGAAGCAGGAGTTAAAAACTGCAGTAGCCGAAAGTTTTTACGAGGCGCATTTCTGAACCTGAAATAACAAAAACTAGTTCCGCTTTCCAAACCAGGGAAATCGTCTGGAACATCTGGTGCGTGCAGCCCCATATTCCAATTGGATAGTATTGGAAAACTGCTAGAACGCATTATCTACGGCAGATTGCAAGCGGAAGTCGACAACGGCAGTAAGAATTTAATAGTATCGATAGCAATCGCAGTGATCGCTGGAAACACAACACAAGAAAAAAAAATTTTCTGCGCTTGATCTCCAAGCTGACGTTGTTAGTGGTGTTTACTGCTTTAAAGTTATAGCTGCCAACAGTGACGTATGTCTCGAAATTCATGGATTCTTTACATTTTGCCAGAAGGCACTTAGTCCTGACCCCATTCACCGCTAAACAAACCTCTTTAGCTTCTTTTTCTAAACTGGCAAATGCTGTGGTTACGTTCCTTAGTTTCAAGCCAACAATGTCGATATCATCTACATACGCATCTGCGATTCATATTGGAGGCTCTTACTGCGCTTTACAGCATGAATTCGCCTTCATTCTAGATATACTTCGTTTGAAAGCAGTAGTAGGATTCGAAAATATCGTCCTGGCAAATCAGAACATTCCGTCCGAAGATATTAGCTTACATACATATTTTGGCACTTTACTGTTTGAAGCAAAAGTTCAAGTGCCGCTCAAGCTAGCAAAGTTCAACAGCTATCAAATACAAATTTTTAAACAGAGTTTTCCCTGCAAAAAATGCGACTAATTCGGGATGACTCCGGGAGCAATCGCAAAGGAGCATGCGACTAATACCACTTTTGATCTCTTTATATGGAATGAACTGTTCGCTTTTGTTCGAGCATTACCTATGAAGGGACTAATTGTTCCCTTTTATACCCGAGAGGCTATATAAAAAGCGACTAGTCACTTTAAAAAAATAAAAATAAAAATTTACGCCAGCTGCGATTCGAACCAGGGTTCTCAGGTTTGTTAAGCGAATATTCTCTCTATATGTCAACGCCACAGATGAAAAATCATTGACTAAGTTCGCACATATCATTCAATCGTTCATTGTACCCATTAGAGATGAGTCCCGTATGAGACTAGTTGCGACTAATTAATGCCCAATTGTACCCGTTTGAGACTAAGGCCGGAATACTCTCTTTAGATATTAGTCGCACAAAGGGTTAGTTCTCGTTTCCATCTCGAATTGGTTCTAGTGGAAGTGAATTTGTCTACAGACATATATACGTATTTTATTTGTATTTGCTTCTTTGGTACACCAAAATTGCTTGATTGCACCCCTTTTGGTCAAAACTATTGTTAGTTACTAAAGCACTCGCGCGAGTAGGAGAGGCAAATATATCCGCAGAAACCAATATACTCAGTCAGCAAGCAGGTGTACCTACCCCACGCAAACAGAAATTTCTACACCGCTAAAACACACAAGCTCGCTCACATCCTAACACATGGACAATGGAGCATTCATGTGTCCAGTAGTATTGCACCGCGCGCATTTTGTTGTTCCACATACGCCACGTCCAACCGTATAGCACTCAACAAATCACTTGAAATCCACTCAACGGTTTGTTTACCTGGTATTCGCGTTGCTTCGATTTTGTGTTTGCAAAATATTGGAAATATTGGTTTAAAAAAACGTTAGATTTTTAGATGCAGTATTTGTTCCTCTGATTCTCTTTCCATTGTTCTACTTTCGCCTTGACCAATGCCCAAAGGTGAACTGAGTACCCATTCAGTTGAGAGTATCCATTCGGTTGTGGCACTGTAATAGCCATAAAATATTCATTTTAGATGCATTTTTTTTGTTTTTCGTTCGCTTTTTTTCTTTTTTTTTTTTGGTATGTCACCAACAGCTGCCCCATCGTTCATTCAGCGCATTCATCCGATACGAGTATCAGCGCTGTGTTTTGGGTAATTTTGTTTTGTCCACCCATTGGTCACCTAATGCATTCGCCGCCAGTCATGTCAGCAAAATGCTGCACTCACGCTGCTTGTCCTCCAATATTTTTGCGCAAACTTTCGACGTATCACAAATTCATCAGTCATCGTCAACAGTATCAACGGTAACGTGTGCAAATAAATACATACATACATACACGTGCATATGTATGCATCCGCATGAGTATCCAGGCGCATTTGCTAAAGCATCGTTAATAACAGTGAGTTCAGGGGATTATTAACGTAGTGGCCTGTTGATGGTTGGTTAGGTATAAGAACAACAGCCAGCGTAATTTGGCTGCGGGCAGGAATATATTCACAGAAAGTCATTGGGTGTCAGTGTCCCTCAGCATGGTTATCATGATAGCATTGATTTAGAAAATTCGAAACGTATGTTTTCAATTTCGCGAAATTGTCAAATATAGGAAGTGATTTAACCGCTTCAGTTAGGTGTCATTGTGGCATCGGCGCATATATTTTCTATGCTTTATTAGGTAACTTACATAAAGTTGCCAGGAAAAATAATGCATCCATTGAAAGTAACTCCCTGGCCAGGGTCGTTCATGCACTCAGCGATCCAAAGCGCTTGGCTGTGGGCATATCAGCACTTAATTAAGACGTAACCAATCGGCTGACCCCTTAATAGTGACCCATCATTAAATACCAGGGACATAACATAATTTTTATCGGAAAAAACGTTGCTCCATAACAGTTATTAGGCGAGAAATATTTTGTATTTCGCCGATAAGAGTTATAACCCAACGTTTACTTTTTACCTTGTCTAATAACTGTTATGCAGGAGAAATATGTTTTCCATCGTCAATAAGAGTAATTTCCAAACGTTTATTTTTTACGTCGCTTGATAACAGTTATTTTCCAATGTTTATTTTTTACGTTTCTTGATAACAGTTATTACCTAGCGTTTATTTTTGCGTTATCTGATAACTATTTCACTCCTCTTCTTTTATTTTCGTAATCTTTATCTGCCTCTCTATCTCCGTTTTCGTCAATATTCTAATCTTACAACGTTTATCAGGCAACGTACAAAATAAACGTTAAACAATAACTACTTTCAAGTAACGAAAAAAATAAACGTCGGGCAATAAATAAAAAATATTTTTCACCTATTAACTGTTATGAAACAACATTTTCGTTAAATTTCAGAATTCGGGAAACGTTCTCCAATTGTAAGCACTAAATGGTGTCCTCACCCTGATCCATAACGATCAGGTCTGCCTCAGATAGTCAGGTTTCTGGAGGACTAGGCAATTCGGTTATCAAGGACGTCAGACTATATGTTAGACCTTCTAGACTTCGATTTTAAAGTGCAAGTGCTATTCTCCTCCAGAAGCGAGTGAAGAAGAGATCGAGTGGTCGAAGGAGAGGCTATCTACATATCTATTCACCGACGCATCTTCCAAGCAGAAGCCAGTAAATCTTAGGAAAAAAAATTGGCAACAAGAAAAGCTATTTGCAATAGTATCACCGGTTACCCAGTCTAAGCTGGATAAGGAATACAAAATGGAATAAAGATATGTATTTCTTTTGATTTGGTGGTAGCTTTGATACGACAATGTCCGATTGTAACCTACTTATAAGATGAGACAGCCACTATATAGCAGTATTAGATCTTTCGGTGGATAAGGCCAAACTTCAAGCAGAAGGCTGCGCAACTTCCGAAAACCGAATGCGCCTCTTACTTCCAGAAGCGTTGAAGTTTAGGTGGAAGGCCGTTGCTTCGAACGGAATATGCTTGCTGATGATGAAACAATGAGGTTTGATGGAAGCACACTATGTATACCACCACAGTCCTCAATTTGACAATGGTTATATATAATTTATTTGTAGAAATCAGGTAGAAAGGTCCCACTACGTAAGTAGGACGGGAAGCGTGTTAAACAAGGATGTATTTTCGGTCAAAAACTCTTCTACACCCCGTAGTGAAGGGACCTCGTTACCTAACAGTCCTAGTAGCGTTTGTCATGTTGAAAGCTTTCGCCAGCATTTGCCTTTTCAAACTACTAGAAGTCGAATCGGGCCTCGCTCCACCCCACAGGAACTCAAACGGAAGAGGACGAATTATCTTGCTGTGGTCAATAATCGTCGGAAAATTTTCGGCATCGATAAATAAAACAGAGGATATCCTTGGCACCAGATGATGGCTTGATATCGAAATCCGGCAATTGTAAATAGTGTTCGAGAGTAAACGGCTATCTCTCCGGTCTAACCAGCCAAAGCCAAACTCTCCCTCCCGCGAAACTGTTGGCAACCATTTTTACCATGTGGGCGAAAGAGGTCAGACAACGGCTGGGAATTTAAATTACGACGTACCAATTCCGACAGCGAACAATCCGAAAATTCTAGGGGCTACTGTTGACAGCCTTCTCTTTTGCTCCGCGAGCACAACCGTGATTGCCAAAGAAATTCACTACCTAAAGCTAAAAAAAATCCGTTGGAAAGTAACATTTAAACTATAAAAAGCAAATTGACTACTGGCACAGGTATAAATTTTACCTCAAAATTACTCGTTAAATATTAAGCCTGTTATGAATAAATTTTCATTATAAATAATTGCAATTGCAATTGCAATAATGTGAAATTACGAATTAACTGTTATAAACTTTTAATTGCGTCTGAATAAACACGCGAATAGTGCAGCTATCAAATATTAATAAACGAAAATATTAAACTTACGAGTAGAGTAAACAATGCTTCATATTGTGCAATAATAAACGTAATCGCAGTAATACTGCATTAATTATTTAAAGGCATTCGAAGGTAATTAATTGTACTTCTCAAAATTTGCTTTCATTTAAAATGCGCCAAAGCAACATAAACTTGTAAATAAAAAAGCGCTTACAAAGCGGAAGCTATCAAATGCCAGAGATTAAATTGCAGCTTTTTGTTGTACGGGAGCTTTTGCGTGTACACGTTTACAAACATATTCATATATGTATATATGACAGTCAGCGTAAAAAATATGCATACCCTGACGTTTTGTTTAGTTATATTTTCCACACCAAATTTTTCTATTTTCTTTCTTTTAATATAGCTAATTTAACAACATAAACCACTAGAATCCATTTTTTAATTTTATACAGAACTCGGAGAAAATCCAAGACATTTCCATCGATGTTTTCAATTTCTCAATTAAATTTTTTATAAAAATTGGTCATACTGTTTTGTGGTCCATTAAATTTAGTATGAAAAAGTATAACTTTCAAGTTTCTTAAAATAACCGTTGATTTTTGAGAACTTTTTTACAAGGGTGTTGCGCATTTTCTTCCATATAACGCATGAACACAATCTTCTTTTATGGACGTACCCTCTCAGCGAAAGAAATTTCTAAATTCTTATTTAATTTTTTAATTTTTTCTTCTTTTAGTTAAATTTTCTTTTAATTATAAGATTTTATTGCTTAAAAATTCTTTATTTTCTAATTTAATTTGTTCTTCTTTTTAACTTTTTATTTTTTAAGTACTTTTCTCTTTTTTTTTGGAATTTTGAGATTTCATTATTTTAAAAAGAAAAAATGTCATTTAATTTTTAAAAATATTTTCTATTTATCTTTGCTTTATTTTGATTTTCTTTTTTTTCTTTTTTTAATTTAACTTTTTATTTATTGGTTTTAATTTTTTCAAAAGGAAAATATACGCATGTATATATATTTTTTAATTTAATTTAATTAAAAAAACGTATTGCTGAAAGGCGAAAAGCATTACGCTAAAACCTCGTTAGCAGATCTCTCAATTAGTTTTTCGAAAGACAGTAAACAGCTTTCAAGGTAGTTGCCAGAGTTTACAATTGTTTATGAAGAACAGTTGCCAGAATTGCCCAGTAAGTCAACAAACTTTCAAGCTCACAAATCTCCGCGACCAATTGGAATGTACCCCCCGAAATAGTGCAATAAATGGTGGGCGTCTTAACAGGTTTACAGCTCATCAACATCCATAGCGGAGGCCAGCAAATTTCCTAACTTCTTAGCGAAAGGCCTATAATGAAGCTACACTTAGCATATCTGGATTTGGAGGAGTCTCCAACACCGTCCATTCTGGTCTAGAAAAATGGCGCATATGTACATAAATGTTTATTTCATTATATAAAATTTTGGTAAATTTAAAATTTTAGGTAAGTCCATGGTATTTAAATTTTTTGTGTAATTAAATACTGGACATAACTTTTGGTAATAAATACTGGACTTAAATGAATTGATACAATTCGATGGCAAGTTTAAAACTAGATCTAAATATTTGGTTATTTAAAAGTCTGGACATTAAGTTTTAGCCACATAAAACCTGTACACAATATTTGGTTAAATATACACTGGACGTAAATTCTTCTACATTAAAATTGGACCAAATTGTTTGCGGTTTCGACATAAATGTGGCTGACGACCCTCTCACTTCATTCGGAATATTTTGTAACTATGTGGACATACATGGGTACCAGGCCGCAGTTGCGGGAAAAGAAACTGTATTACCGGACGTGGCACGTTACTTTCTACCTGAGATTCGCTCTTGGATAGATAAGTCTCATCTATTATTTCCGCAAAATAGAGAACAGCATAGCATAGCAGGACGACTGTAGGGTCATACTGTAAAAGAAGACGAGAGTTTAGGGGTTCCGAAAATTTCGAGGGTATAATTCAGAATACGCTAACTTTTAGGTTTCTCTGACTCCACACGATGATTTGAGTTGTGATTTGGTTTGCCACTTCAAAGTTATCTAACCTAGCTCAGCGAAGTTTGAGCGAAAACATGCATATTTATTATTTAAAGATATTTCTGGCCCAGGATTGTTGAATGGCGGTCCAAGGAGCTCCGCATGCTTACAATGTCACAGAACTCGTTTTCTGTGGAAGTTCTGACAGGTCACTGTCCGACTAGAATTCACTAGGTGAAGCTGGAGATCAGTACTGGAGACAATGAATGGAGGATCTAGGCCGGGACTTTATAAGCAACTACGAATAACACTTTGGAAGTGATATCAGTCATCTCTGCAAATTCGCCTTTGCCTTTTCATCGAATGAATAGTAGCTTCAAACTCAGCTGCTCCCTCTATTAAGTGCGCCCAAATTTGTGAAGGCATAGAATATCCCAAATTTTAATACTTGCTTAAATATTTTCCATACACAATAAACTTAAAGCTTTCACTTTCACATTTAAAGCTTTCACACAGCAAGGAAGAAAAAACTTCAGCCACCACATGCAATTATTTTAAAAGCTACCAACTCACACACACACACATAAAACACTCTCATACTCCTCCACTCTCACTGACACTTTCACTCTTTCGCGTGATAACATCAAACCCCAACCGCCGACTATTTGGCGGACATGCGAGCGACTGTCAAATTGACTGTACGCTCATACACTTACACATACTCGCATAGAAGTAAACATTCCCTGTGGGAAAAATCTCTAGTTTTGAACTGGTGCGCTTCTAGTTCATTTAGTCTGAATTTTAGCCCCACTAACGGTTCGCTGAAACAACTGGCAACAACAAACAACTAGCGAATGTAACACGGCGATGGTCTAGGAGCTGATTTTTGTACCCCTTTCCATAGTTCGGAACTAGTCCTAAATTCGACATGTAGGAACTATTTCACTCTGCATCGCTTTTTCTGCAGTTCCGAACCGGTTCTAAAGACGAAAAAAGTAACATGATTTTTTCAAACAGAGTCTTTTTGGTTTCCCCATGGTAGACATTTTCAAGTGTTTTCGAAGAAATGTGTTTTCAATTTGAAACCAAATTTGTTTGAATTAATCGTATTATATTAAACGAGTATTTCTTGTATATTATATATATCCATAGGGTTCTCGGAAACTGATCTAACAATTTTGATTAAAGTTTGTACACAGATAATATTTTGAATTTTAAGGTTATCTGAATAGGCATCATTTTCGAGAGTACTCGTTTAAGGTTGAAGATTCCTAACTCAAAAATATTTTTAATAGGGGTATTTAATTTTTTGTTTAGAAAAAAAGGTATAATATTACTATTCATGGCTCAAGGTATGTACCATTCATTCCAGCGTATTTCGGAATAGGGTTGCCACATAATTGTTTTTTTTTTGTAAGTACCACATTTCGCTACTTTTGAACTGGTGGGGATCTAGTTACTTTCGGATTGATTGGTTTTAGCGACAAAGATCTAATAGGTAACTGGAAATTTGATTCACTAGGTCGCGGTTTCCCTGCACGGTGTCTATACACTCAAACATACAAATATACTACATTAATACGAGCTTCTGTTTGTAACGCGGCGTGGAGGGAGACCTGTTCAGCAGGCAATAGTTTGGGTTAGTGGGCACCATGTCCAGTATATTTACATACTTTCAGGAGCTGATGAGGGTCAATTGTCCATTAAAGGCTGCCAAACCATATGTATGCTTGTATGTGTGTATCAATGTATCTGGGAGGAGTGCGCAGTTTAGTGTTTGTTTATGGCAATGAGTGCATGTTGCAGCTGCTTTGTTGCAAATGTTGTTGTTTGTATATTTGTGCAGGAAACTGCTTTTGTAGAACATAGACAAATTAATTCCGTCTATTGGTGTGTGAGGCTTGTGTGTATGTCAGTTTGCAGACAGTAGCAAGTACTTGCGCGTTTGTGTATATATTATATGTGTGTATACATGTAAATTGCTCTATAATGTGTTTACCAGCGTCTCGGTGCATCGACCAAATTGTTTTGTTTATCCGCGTTTGCTTTGAGGCGAAATTGCTGAAGAGAAATTCGTTGCCATAATCACTACATGGACGCAGTAACTTACAAACGTATACAAAATTATATGTTTATGTACGTATAGAAACATACCTACTAACTCTTACCAAGTGTTGCAAATAATCCACTGAATTTATGCACTTTGTTTGGCTCACAAAGGCGCCGCCAATCGCTGAAATCAGCAACTAAATAACACTAGATTGTACTTCGATAAGCGTTAGAGCGTTAGTTATTAATTATTTTGTGACTTATCGATTACTGTTACCCAGCAGACAAAACTACTGTCTGCGACAGAGGGTGGTCGCACTGCTTAAACCGGTGAAACCGTCCAACAAAGGAGAGTCTTATTATCCGATAACTCCCCTTGCCCAGTTAGCGAAGACACTTGAGGCTCTGCTATTCCCGCAGTACACTAAGCACCTGATCCCATTGAGACATCAGCATGGTTTTCGTAAAGAGCAGAGTACAATAACAGCAATTAACGCCATAACCAATTAGATAACTCGTAGCCTAAACCGTAACTGAGTCCTAGTAGCGTTGGACCGGTCTAAGATATTTGACACCGTCAGTCACTTCACGCTACTAGAAGCCCACTTCTCCCCTTCCACAGGGACTCAAGCGGTGGCCGCCGAAATAATTGAGTAGTCGACATTCGCCAGTCATTTTAGAAACAAAACCAGCAAACCGAGGGAAATTAAATGGTGCTGTCCTTTCTTCGCTGCTGTTTAATATTATATATCACAGCTTCCTCAACCACCAGAGGGAGTCTCGATTGTCTCTTATGCTGACAACTGCTCGATAATGGCGTCTGAGAACGGAATTTTGGACTTGCGCTCGAAAGTAAACGGTTACCTTTCGGAACTTCCTTGCTTCTTCACTGCAAGGAGCCTTACCCTTTCCCCTACGAAATTCACGGCAACCCTCTTAACAACCTGGACGAAGGAGGTCAGACTGCAGCTAGGTATTCACAACGATTGCGTACCAATTCCGATGGTGAATAAGACGAAAATCCTTGGAGTTACCTTCTCGGCGCATAGCGTTGCTAGCAACATACAAGGCAATTGGCTGGGTAGTTCTAAACTATGCAGCGCCCGTGTGATCACCGGGGAGTAGCAGAACGCACTGGACGAAGCTACAGACATGCCAAAGCGCGAAACCCCGGACCGTTCATAAAGAACTAACTAACGAACTCTAGATAATGTTTCCAAAAATCCAATTACTGGTTCGATGCATTATCAAACCTAAACACAAATCAATTATCATGGAACGTCTTCCCGCAATGGAATTGTAAAGGCTTTGAAATTTTGCTACGCCAATCGAGCTGAGAGCAACCGGGCGTTACGTCATCAAATACAAGAATGAGAGAGAAAAGACGAATTCAACAGGAAGAAGAGAAATAATCGAACAAAAGGCAGTGTTGCCAAGTTTTGAATTTGAAAAGCACTAAAACCAAAGAAAGATTTTTTTTCGAAAAATCACCAAATTTTTATTGGTGAATTTAATGGACTTTATATGCATAAAAAAATCTATTTGTAAGGATGCTGATTCAAATTAATAAAAATCACTATTTCTTGCTCGACGCTCGATTTCTTCTGGCATGATTGAAGTGGCTGCCACATATTTTGTTGGCAAACATGTGCTGTCTCGCTTGCGATTGTCATTGTGCCATGATTTTGTTTCCATTTTTGTAAAGTCGCTTACAACACGATGGCTATATAATATTATATTTGCTACCATTTTTTTAAGACTTACAAATTTGGTATCTTCAAACTAAAAACAAAAGCACCTAAAACGCACCAACTACCAAACTCTAATATTTTCGCGTTTTGAATACGCACAAAACTCAGTGCGAAAAGCACCAAGTTGGCAACAGTGAATGTAAACAAAAGTATTGTGTGACGTCAGCGAATGGGGGGATGCTGTACAATCGACGAAGGGAGGGTTAGTGGTCCGCGAATGGCGCCACCTACATTTTCTGCATCGTGTATCACGAAAACGTCTCACTTTGAAATCGATGCTCCTGGTCGAAACTTAATTTCTGACCCTTTACGTTTTACTTAAATCTTAGCTCTCGCACAAAAATCAGTTTGTGAGATCGGAATTTGCCGATATTGAAAATGTTAACCCTACCGTTCCAGACTCTTGTTTATAGGATATAAATTATGTGTACTAGCGTGGGCCGAATATCCGCTTTTTTAGAATTTTGATTGGTAATAGCAAAAATATGGTTCATTATGCTCTAAAAAAATCTGTGGGAAATGTTAGCTAAGAAACATTTTTTTTTAGTACTTGAACTTTGATGGACTTGGGCGAGCCTTGGATATTGACCAAAAAATTCCAAATTTTACAGAGATTTTTTTTAAAGCACAATGAACCATATTTTTGCTATTACCAATCAAAATTCTAAAAAAGCGGATTTTCGGCCCACACTAATGTGTACGGCTAGCTTCTAATTCGTTCTGGTTTCTCCCGTCCGACTAGGCTGATGTTATTTTCTACAGCTTGCAACTAAATACATTACGTCTAGGCTCCTTCGATGGTCAACGATTGGACAAAACCTGTATTCAGTGTGAGATGGTTGTTGAGAAAAAGAATGAGTCCATTAAGAAACGAGATAACTGCCACTTTTGACATTTCATTTTCCATGCTTTGGCGGCATATGAAAAAATAAGCTTAGGGCTTGTTTTCACTATGTCAAACTCAATGGCATTTATCGTCAAATAAGTGAAAACCCCTTGTCAGATGGGATTAAAAAGCGGAATATCGATTGATTTCAATCAGTATTGGTACAAGAGCGACCCGTAAGATTAGTCGAGTACACCAGTGACATCACTTAAGACTTAGCTAAACTATCTTACCTAGTTTAGTTTACATAGGTACATACATATATGCAGGCACATATGTATGTATTTCAGATCCCCATAAGGCAGCTTTAGCTGTATCTTAAATATGCATATGTATGTAGGTGATTTTCATTCAATTAGGTGCAGAAATTTCTTGAAACTCGGCTTATATTACATGTAGCTTCATATTAAATGCACAAAGGTGAAAGGTGTTTAATTAAGTGCACCTTGGATTACTAAATACTTGTGGCATTATCAAATAACATTTCGTGGAATTTCCTTTGTGCGAAATAACTTCTTTACTTAAGTGAGCAATAAGCTATTGACATACACATATAAAGCAAATATTGCTAGCGTGCTTTGGTGAACGTTAATCTATAATTCCCAAATCATACTAATTAGTAAGTAATAATATTTGTAATAATTAATGCCATTGACAATGCTTTTCCTCTGTTTTTTTTCTGGGAAAATTTTCTTTTATTTAAATACCATTATTAACCGACTTAAAAAAAGGAGGAAGTTATCAATTCGTCGGAATATTTTATTTTTATTTTTAGGTGTGTTACCGCATAACTTTGGACCACGTCAACCGATTTCAATTCTATCGGAAAGGTAGTGTCTCAGAGGTGGTTCCGTACTAATTTGGTTTAGAAGCGATCATTGCATCATGAAGAATTCAACGATATTCCTAAATTGGTATATGAGAATAAAAGTCGGTTTGGTTTTTGGCTTAAAAATTACTTGCTTTTCAACACAATTCATTCTCTAACAAAAGTCATATTAGCGCAAGTTTCAAGCTGTTTACTTAAAATCTTTAGAAAAAATCCTGGTTTGCAGATTTGTAGCCCATTCCATTTTAGTACAAGTCTGGAGTAGCTACATACATATGTATTACCGGAGCGAGGAAAAAAAATACAAAAAAACAATTTTTTAAATCAACGGTAATTTGTAGCTACTCCAGGCTTGCACTTTCTTAGGCTAATATTGAATGAAAAAAATGAAATGTGAAAAATGTGAAATGAAAAATGAAAAAACTCTAAGAAAAAAGAGTAAAATTTTGATGAAAATTTTTGAACTTTATTTTTTTCCACAAATCTTGGAACTTTCGCTTGCATGAATTTTGCTCGAGAATGAATTGTATTGAAAAATAATGGAAATTAAATATAAAAAATTAACCCAGAAAAACAGCGAAAAAGCATTGTCCATGGGAGTGCATAGGATTTGTTGAAAGATTTCTGAAGTTTAAAAAATATGATTAATTCAAAAAATTATTTAAAAAATTCAGTTCAATGTCGAATAACAATAGGGTACCAAATGAAACAGGAAATTATTTAGATTTGAAAAAATTAAGTTTTTTAGAAGAAGAAGAAGAAGTGCCCTCAAATATAAATTTTGCAAATTGTTAAGATTGTTCAAGGATAAAATTTTTAAACAAAATTTACAATAACTATTCGTTTTTATACATAAAAAATTTTATCCTTTTTCTTTCTACAGATTTTTTTATTATTTTATTTTTTAAGCTTATATGAGACAGTAAGCCCCAAAGCAGACTAATAGCCCATTTCCACCAAGAGCTGAGGTAATCGTAAATAACGTTAACATGGGGTGATCTTGCCGAATTTCTTACCATCGCTGCCATTTCGTAGTTTGACAACTCAGTTTTCATTTTACCGCGCCATCTACATTGGGTACAGATCGATCTGATTGGCTTGATGCCGTTTTGAAAGTGATATGTTTAAGACAGCAAGCTACCCACATGAGAAAACGGAACAAAGGTATAACAGAATTTTGACAGATTTTAAGACACATTTGGTAGAAAATGGAGACGTGGGGCAATGCTTGCTAGAAATGAACGATAACTGACATTTCAGAAAAAGTTGAGTTGCACGTTCAAATGCATTACTAGAATCTAAGTATAATTTTATTTATTTTTTTTTTATTTCATTTCATTTTATTTTATTGTATTTTATGTTACGCACGCACTACGTAAGTACTCAAATGGGTGTTTCCGCTTACTACTAATTCAATTAAGGAAACTAATTTTCTTTTCAGAAATAAATTCTACTACTTGCATGAAATTTATTTCAAATTATGTACTTTGTAAGGATTCACCAAAATATAAAACATCAAATGGCAATACGGAAGTACATATGTACGTATTTTCTTTAGCATTCTATGAGATTGCCGTATATCTATCGGAATTTGTGTATAGTTACATTGGACGAATAATTGCGACAATAGAAAATATATATTTGGCTAAGTATTTCACTTCCTATGAATAGGACTTACGTACATAGAATTGAATTTGTATACATGTACATATATAAGCAGTTTTACTTGTGCAAGTACACAGACGGTCACCGAAATAGTTTCCACTGAAGTGATTTGCGGAGCATTTGTATTAAGATTAATGAAGAAAGATTTACTAATTTCTTAACTAATTAAAAATTTGATAATTATTATAATTTTACTAGGTATTGTTCCTGGAGATTTTTTTGGTTCCCTAGTTAGTTAGAAATTAAGATTTTTTAGAAAGGAAATATTTTATTCAATACACTTCGCGTAGACATTTGGGATTTGTACATTTAATCGCGGCAAAGATCTAGACGTGTTTCTCAATGCCCAAGAATATTACGCAGCTTTCGGTACTCCAAGACGAGTTATTTGTAGTCTTCAATGACAGGGACATGATGACGGAAATAGGTGGAAGGGCATTGGACCAAATGCGCGCAAGTCATTGGCCAGCCTTCTAACTAAGTTATATTATGTTGGTAATTATAACGAGCTTGTTTTACTCTCATTTTCTTTGTTGGTCTCAGGTCAACTCAGGTCTTAGCTCGCAACCAGTTATACCACTCAGTGATGAATGGGAAGCTTCGAGGGAATGCTCCATTAAGCAAGTAGAGTAGCAGATATCTTTTGGAATTGCTAAGTGGTCACTTCTCAAACCGTTGAACGTGGTTGGGCAGCCATATTTGACTTTTCTATCTTGAAGAAAATGAAACAGCCAGCCCCTTTTTGTGCTTCGGCCCCATCTCCGCGAGTAAGGTATAAATATGTACTCGTAGTATAGTCTAAGTGCTGCTTCCGGCACGCATTGTATGATCGGACTAAAAAACGAGCTAGGGATGGGTAGTGGGGGGTTGAAATTCGATTTTTTCCGAATTTCGAACATTGCCCAACCATTCGATTATTCGATTCGAAATTTGGTGGTGCAAATTCGATTTAATTCGAATTTTTTCGAATTTTCCAAAAATATTTTTAATTGAAACTTCTTAATCGAGTTCGGAGATGTTTGCGTTAAATATTTAACACAAGTCATAAAATCTGTATCGTTCGTTCGATTTTCAAAAAGGAGGTAGGTGTTAAATGAAACGGCTTG
>NW_023458765.1:70677-101729 GCF_013731165.1 Rhagoletis pomonella
TGTGCAGCAAAGCGTGCGTAGGCAAAAGGTCAACAGCATTATTGCTTTTAAATAACTGAGAGAAAATTTATATACGTATGCAAATGAAAAGGACCGAGCAACCATAAATTATTTAGCTTGTGTGAAATGTAAGCGTATCTATGTGTTTGTGTGGGTGTGCGAATATGACCGCAAATGTGAATGTATGTATTTTCATTTAGGTGTCTGTGTTAAAAAGACATTTAAGTGCTATAAGATGGCGCATAAAGGCAAATAACTTGACCATAACGAATTTGTTAAAAGTTTTTGGAGCTAAGTTTGTTGGCATTTTAGGTTGTTTTAATTTGCATATTTTGAGGCGTTTGCACTTAGAGTTTTCTTAGTAGAAAATGAGCAGCTTTAAATTCTTTGCATTGCCTGAAAGTTAGTTTTTGATTTTAAAGCATACATTCGGGCGTATGAATGTAGCGTTATTTAAATTCGCTCAACTGTGTGGCGCTGCCTTTGTACCTGTAATATTTCGTAATTAATCTCTGCCTGCTCTCGCTACCAGCTCAACACTGAAGGACTATCAATCGTCTGCTACCAGCGGCTGACTCACCTGTCCAGGCTGCTGCGTCTGATTTTCTGCCTCATATGCCATCAAATTAATTTCAATCAAATAAATCTACACATTAATCAAATGAAACTTTTGCTTTCCAGCCAATGACTTTTTCTGGCGGTTTTGTTTGCTTTTTTATTTGAATTTTCTTTTTTGAAGTTTATTTGTTTTGAAGTCATCGAACAAAAGCCACTTCAAACGCCAAACGAAACCACAGAAGCCCACCTATCATTGACTCTTGGCTTGGGCCTAAAAGTATGCCGGTGCAACGAATGTACTATAATCCACAGAGTTGATTTGCTGCTGAGGCTGAAACTCAAGCTGTCAGCTGTAATAAAAGCGTGCACCCTTCTGCATGGACAGCGCATATAGAGTGTATGTGGGGCGAAAGTAGTGAGCGAGTGACTGAATGGAGAAAAATGACTTTATGCATGCTGCCCAACTGACAAGTCTACTTTGCGGCGCAATGGGCTGCAAGCGGATTGGGGTTGTAAGCGTTGGCGGCAAAGCTATTGGGGCTAACTGCCAGGACCCTTTTTTTGAGGCGCAGCGCATACGGAAACGTTAAGCTTAGCCAGACAATGCAGACAACAGGGATCAAAATGAAAGGGCGATTGGAGTGCTCGAACAGCCTTTGTGGGTGCGTACATGTGTGAGGCTGTGTGCGATTGTGTGTATTTTAACTGTTAATATGGCAAGCAAATAGCGAACATTGTGCAAAGAACTGGTGTGAGGGGCATCAGCGCACTGCAGCAGGTCCACATAGACCAGTCAGTTTGTATTTCATCTTAGCGCGCTACCAACAACTTCCATTTCAAATGTGTGTGTGTGCGTGGGTGCTTTTCTCGAAATTTATGCAAAGTTTTTCGACCACTTGAGCGCTTATTTATTATATAGACTCCAAAAAAATATCGAAGTAGATGCTCAAAAAAGGGAAGGAGTGCATTAGCGCAGTCAACTATAAGACTTCACTGTTGATCCAGCAAGCAGAAGAGGGAAAAAAGAACTTGAATCTAGAAAAAAAAGGAAAAACAAAATGGAAATGACCCATCCAACCAAATTAAGAAAAATGTATAGCACTTGTTTTCAATCTCCTTTCTCTTTTCGCCCGCTCGTTTGCGGGCTTGCGTTGCACGCCTAACATTATGCAAAGCCAGCACTCGAACTGTAGTCAAATATGCATGCAGTGGATTATTACAGATAATTGAAGAGCGCTGAAAAGTAGACAATGACGGCCGGCATGTTTTTGTTTGTAGTTTGTACACAGGGGTGGTCCAAAGTAAGAAAAGTCAGAATATTAATGCCCTCAGCCCCTAGGATTGTTCTATATCAAAAAACGTGTACCCATATTGTTTTATTTTGGAATAAAAAAAATATTTAGAGGTCACTCTAAGCTCTCAATATTATCCATGTACGTATTTTGCATGGGAAAAAACAACTTTTTGTAGAAATGGTGTAGAATTCTTGAAAATCAATATTTTTCGACCGGAAAATTCTAGTTCTCTTCAGGAGACTTTCAATGACAATACCAAATTTTTTTGAACCATTTTTTAATACTAACGATTTTTATTGGCCCTCGAATTACATTTTTCGGGGTTTCTGGCGGACCTATAAAGTATAGTTACTTTAAAAAAAAGGATAAATAAGCAATTGGGTATTAATACTGGGAGTCTCCTGCAGGTAAGCAGATTTTTCCGATCGAAGAATATTGATTTTTAAGAATTTATACCATTTCTTTCTTTTTTTCAATATAAAATGCATGGAAAACTTTGAGCGACCTCTAAATATTTTTTGATTTCAAAAGAAGAAAATGCTTTTTTTCGGTAAATAACAATCCTAGGGGGTGAGAGCATAAAAAGTCCTACTTTACTTTTTCACATGCATTTTTGGACCACCCTATTGAATACGGGTAGTAAACAATTTTGTTGACTCTACGCTTCACTTTTTACAATCAAACACAATTGCTACTTTCTTGCCTTTGAGTGAACTCCAAAATCACCACTTCATATCTATGCCGCCGCTTATTTGCATTATCTGCTGAAGTGTGCGTAAAAGCCTAAAATTATGCAAACTTCACTATGAAAATTTACGGTTTTGTTTGGTACATTTGCAAGTTATTCCTTGTAGTTCACATTTTTCTTTTGCAGCAGTCAATACTTGTGGCTGCTTCTTAATACTAAGACTAAAAAACACAGAAAGAAGAAATGAGATATGAGATATGTGTATAGCATATGATTTGGTTACTGTGTAAACAACAATTTCGGTAAACAAGCAAATAAATTGGTGAGCTCCCCCCCAATGAGTGGTTTGTTTGTTGCGCGGTGATGCGAACCAAACGGGTTAAAATCAGGGTATTGTGCGTTGAATTTGATTAGAGGGATTAGCGTATGAGAAATAATCTTCAATCAGGGAAAAATGCTTTATTTGTGACCAGCCTCCACTGAAAATGTCTCTAAAAATAGCGTAATTGGTTCAAATTATTTCAAATTCCCTTCACGATTTCAAAATATATTTTTCCTCTGCTTTAAGCTCGCGAGACTTGTTGGAATACTTGTCCTTATAAGACAATTTATACTTTGGCTATTTAACGCTTACTAAACGTGGATAAGTCCCAAGAGTAAGATGTTCATGCTTAAGACTTTGTCTTTGAAAATACGGGTGATTTTTGGGGCCAAGATCCTTAGCATCAGGTAATACTAAACCCTCTGCCAGTCTGTGGATAAAAACCTATCCAGTTGCAGGAAATTAAAACAGATTATAATGAGACCACACTGATTAAGTAGATATATTAAGTATCAGCTCAAAGGAGAGGTGTTTTCGTCGCTCTTCTGGCAACTCGTGGCTAATGAACTCCCCAGGAAATTTTATTGAATAAGACTCTTCTATGAGCTCTACTAAAAAAAACTCTAGACAGTTAAGGTGACATTGCGCATGGAAATGGGTTAAAGAGAATTTGTACTCTTCTGAATAAATTAAAAGAGTGTTGCATGGAATTTCAAAAAATAAATAAGCATCGCAAATAAATAAGCCGATGCACAATGTCGGGCACGAAAAATTTTAGTTCCGTACTTCACGCACCAAAAAGTTCTTTGCGCTTAAAAAAAAACCATGGCAACGGCGATTAGCTGGAATTAAATATTTTAAACTGGCAACCCTCCGCTTGAGTTGTAAGCCCATGTTTTAATATTTAATTTATCTTATTAATTTACCCTTCTGAAAGATATTTTTCGCTGTAAGCATTCTTAAACCTCTTTTTTATACCCATTTATTATATGTATATATTTACTTTATCTTATAAAACAGAATTCCAAAGCGTATTGACTCGAATTTGTTTTCAAATCGGGTGTTTCCTACTATGGGTAATTTTGCCTATTCTGGTGGCCAAAATAAATTATGGCCAAAGAAGTACCTAGGTTATTTAACAAAACATAATTTTGTTTACTGATTGAAATTCGATTTCCCACATTTTTGCAAAAACAAAAACCTTAACCCTTGACGACCGAAGGGTCATAAGGGGTAACTTTTTAATTTGTGGTTTTTTTTGATCAAGTTTGAATGCAGTTTTTTTTAGTATTTATATTAAAAAAAAAAATCCCGCTCGATATTTATAGAGTGGCTAATTTTAAAAACATTGCCAAATTATATTAATTTCAATATAAAACCTGAATGCTCTGTGCTGCCACGTTTATCCGAAAAATGGTTTTTGGGCCAAAGTACAGGGAGACCTAACCTAATAGGTTAATAAAGAAAACGCTTTAATCGGTACAAATATGAAAAATCTGGACACTTATACGTCTCGACTTTTAAAAAGTATTCAACGGGAGAAATTCCGCCAAAATTGGTGGGAATGGTCACCGTATCTATAGTTCATCAGTTAGAAAACACATATACATAAACGGATAGTTTTTTTTTAACGCGAAGTGAAAGTCGGCTTGTTTTCTTTATACAGCCCGTTTTAAATATGAATTATTATTAAAATAAATTCGAATTATTGTTCGCTTCCATTTCGGCAAACCATGCAAATTTATTATCAAAAAAATGTTGAATAAAAACAGCAGATTTTGTTTGCTTTTGTATACGGTTTCATCGAGTGCGCTATAAAGACACAGGTAAAAACGTGTGAAAGAGATATGTGCTGAGTCAAATCAATTTTTTGTTAATTCGGTTATTGTGGAGGTATAAACATGGTATTTGTCTGCCGTAACTTTGAAATGAACATTTTTTTTTGTGGATACATAGCCAGTATTCCTATATCTTCCAATTGATTTGCCCAAAAATTTGATGCTTTTCTCGAACAAATTTTTTCCGCATTCGCAGATCAAAATTGAGTACCGAATATATAGAATAGCATTTAAATCATCGACATGCTCCTTACACTGGTGGTTTGTCGGAGTCTGGCGTAAAGAGCTTCGAAGTCACTGGTACGTATAATTCAATTTCGAATAATTCACAACTCTTCTTGCACATATAGGGTACTAAATCCTGAGCGTATGTCCCCAATGTCCAAATATCCCTTCGATCTTTTAGTTCTCACTCCAGATAATTTTCTTCGCGGGGTACCTTTTCGTGCCGCATCCGAGTCGACTGACGAAACTATGTCTCACCGAAATCGCTGGAAAAAATGAAAATTACTAGATAAACGACTTAAGAGGAAACATATTAAAACGGATGTTATATTAGAATGAACTCGTGGTAATTCAAGGCCCGAGAATGGCGTCTACAAAGAAGACTTAAAGCTCTTATAGGCGCTGATATAGACCATAAGTGAATGAATAGCTCAGTGAGAGGGGAGGCAGTATGTTTGCATGTATTTATAAAAAAATATTTATGCAAGTGAGAATGGTGGGTAGGCAGTATGGCCAATCGTAGTCATCTTTCACCAGCTCTGCATGGTTGTAAGTCAGCAGAGGTTGTAAAAAAAACTCCGGACGCATTGATATATACACTGCCGGAACAAATTATTGGCACAGCAAATTTTTCGCAATATGTAACAATTTTTATTCTAATACTTTTTTTTTGTAAAAAATATGGTAAAAAAACATAAAAATATAACTCCTAAATTTTGTGCAAAACTCGCGAAAATTCACAAATTTTTATCCAATTTTTCAACTCTTTAATCAGATTTTTAAGAATTTTTTTGAGTAGGTATGCAGTTTTGCAGCCCATTAAATTCTAGTAAAAGAACGCAAGTTCAGAGTTAGTCAAAAATAGCATTGGTTTTTGACATTTTTTTTCTTGATTGTGTTTTGCATTTTTTTCCATATAAAGTAGTTTAAAAAAAATTTTTTTTTGTATGTAAGAGACTACCTAAAAGAAATTTGCCAAAAATCAATGGTGATTCCTAGCTACTTAAAACTGATTAACAAGTTTAAAATTTGCATGAAAATTTGCTGAATTTTCATGAGTTTTGCACAAAGTTTAGGATTGATATTTTTATGTTTTTTGTTGTAGAATTAACCGTATTTTTATAAAAATTTAGCGGAAAAATATTAGAAAACAATTGTTGCGTTTATTGTGAAAAATTTGCTGTGCCAATACTTTTTGCCGGCAGTGTATTATAATTATATGGCAATTGAGAAGTGCATATGCAAAGATTTCATAAATTACGTAAAGGAAATTTTTGCCCATGCATAAGTGCATAGCTTGCACTTTGGCGCTTGGTATAAGCAGTCGCGCCTAAGCACATAATTTTCCACCAAAATACAATTATGTATCTACATATGTTTTTAGTGAAATCTCTTTGCTCAATGAATCGCGCTGTCTAGTGTTATTAAAACAAAAGTGAAACGCAGCCACAAAAGCAAATGTAGTCACTCACTTATATGAATAAATATATGTATATATACACAAGGATAATAAGGACAAACATATGGGGAATGGATGCCATTTATTTATATACATAAAACTATATATACACATATACATGAAAATATATAAGCCAGCATATGTGAGTCCTATCCACGTAAATACATACATATATAAAAAATATCGTGCCGCCCATGCAATAACAGCAGCTTGTCAAAACTTTTTTGATTATCTTAATTGCGATTTCCGGAGATGGTCAATGGATGGCGTTTGCTGCAACAAAAAATTGCGATACGCATCAAAATAATATAGATAAACGAGTTTGAAGGCAAAGCCAAAATTTTGCGGCACAAAATAGGGTAGAAAATGTATAAAAGTGAATGAAAAAAGAAAAATTAAATAAAAATGGCAGACAAGCAATACGGCCGAATAGCAGCAGCAGCAGACAAGTAAATAAATAAGTAGTTGAGCAGGAAGAAGTCAAACTGAAATTAACGCAGAGAAATTGCAGGCGTTTTTTTTTTTGGTTGCAATAACAACACAGACAATCTGCGACGGTGGCTACTTGCTGCGGACATGAGCAACATCGTTGCTGTCAGAGCTTTTGTACGACGGCCATAAAAATGGCAAGAAAGTTTAACAAGTTTCGTCGCCCTGTGGGCCATTGGGGGTTAAGTTGGTTGGCTGGGGTGTTTGGCCGGCCGGTTGTGTGGCCTCAACGAGATATTTGCAAACTTTTCTTTGTGGGCTAGTAACTTGTGCGTGCGTTTTCTTCGTTGCTATTTTTCTTCTTATTTTTCCTCCTCCTTGCTAGTTACTCTAGCCCCTTTCCACACGTTGTTCTTTTAACCATTTGTATTGTTAGCCATAATCACAATTGGAAAATAATAATAGTTAAGTTGAATTCTTGATTAACTTGGGGACCAAATGTGTTGCAACGAAGCGCAGCAAGTGCCTCCCCAAAAAAACTCAGCTTTTTTAGAACGAAATGAGTAAAAATTGTATAGCTCCCCACAACCTCAACGAATGAACGGCAAAAACTTTCAGACTGAAGCTCCCCTTAGTGGCTTTTTCTTGCCACTCTTCTTTCTTTACTCTCTACTCATCCCTCCCTTTATAACCTTTCATTATGCGATTAACACACTCCCTTTCGCACACTCTCGGTGTCCAGTCACAGACACAACAGCAACACACACACACACACCCTCATTTGGCAACAATTGCAACCAAAGTTCTGACAAATGCAATTAAACTCGCCGCGTTTACCGAAATACAAATGAAATAAACGAACATCCGGCCGAGCGAGTTGTAAATGGCAGCGGCAGCGAAAAACTACAAAATACAAAGATGGGCAGAAATAAAAACGTTCAGCTTGCGGAGTTATAAAAGTACAGTCATAAAAGTCACCACACACAGATTTTACTGTGCTTTTTTGTTGCTCTTTTATTTAATTTTATTTGTATTTAACTATTTCCACTTTCTACTTCATGTCTACAGTAATCAACATTTAGGCGTACGCTCTGGCAATAATTGCAATTGCCCGCTGTCTCAGCGCCAGCTTTAACTATGTGATGGCGTTGAATAGTTTTTGGCGCGCGCGCGTATGTACTACACAACACACACACACACACGCAGAGGCAGACACACCGCGAGCAGTAATTAATTGGCAATGGCGTCTTGGCTTCAGGTCCATTGGGTGTTGTCCGGTGAAGCGCAACAAATTTAATTGCTGATTCGCACAAATGTTTCGAAAATGGAATTGTCCAGCAAATTGAGCGAGTGGCTAACTGAGATTCGCCGATGCGCTCGAGCGGGAATCACGCTGCTGGATAGGTGGATGGACATTTAATATTTGAAGTTTTTTTTAGATTTTTAAATAGAAAAGGCAGAAATAGTCGTACCGCTTTTTCGCAGAAGCCAGAATTTTTTTTTTTTATTGTGAACAAGATATGAATCGGCTAATTACTAAAGGGAATCAGAATTTTGCCAATATGGCAAATTTGTTTGAGTTCAGCGACGATCTTTTAAACGAACCGATTTGTATCAAAGTTGTCATATCGAACAAAATTTTGACTTATTCCCTTTGGTAATCAACCAATTCAAATACTCATTACGCTTCTAAGCAGTGTGACCAGATGATCAAAAACAGCGGGGCTAAATAGATTTTGAAAAAAAATGGTTAGAAAAAGTTATACCCCGTGAAAAATTAAGTTAAAAAGAAGTCAGTATATTCATTCCTTTAAAAGTCTTCGCCAACTCGATAAGTTCCACGAAACCGATTTTATTAAAATAAATTTTTAAATTATTACCACCACATCATTACAAAATATCATCTTTCAGGCTAATAACGGCTACATTAGTTCAAGAAACAGAAAAGAAAGTGTGTTCTCAAGGAAATGGTATTTTGCTCTGTTATTGTAATAGTTGAACGGTAAACAGGTGTTTTGGAAATATTAAGAATTTTTAATATAGTAATTATTTTTATAAGTTCTGGTCCGAATTTTACTATGAAGAATATTTTAATTAAAAAGGCCAGAAAAGAGCCACGAAGCCAGACCGAAATTAAATGCTAAATCTAGTCTCAAATGAGACTAACCTGGTCATACTGCTAATATTTAAAAAATTGAAGACTTCAATTTCCTCTTATTTTTTGTGCTGAAAATTATCTATTATGTCTAATTCTTGTTGTAAGCGTTCGTATTTAAATGCAATGTTTCAGGGGTTTTATAAATTTGTGAAACTTTTTTTCATTTCCAAAACTTTTGGGGCTTTTCAAGGTTTTTAGGCAGCTTTAAGGTTTAATTTTTTAGGATATCACATTTTGTGGAACTTTTAGAACTTTTCAAACATTTCGGAGTCGTTCAAAATCTCTTCAAGATTTTTCAAAGAATTTCGCGATATTTCTCGACCATTTTTGAACATAAGGAATCGGCGTTTTATAGGACTTTTTGTGATTTCGTCAGTAATTTTCAAAACTTTTCCGGCTTTTTTCGGACCTATTCGTCGGTCTTCGTGCTTATTTTCTTTTCGGAAACTTTTTGAACCTTTTCCAAAGTTTCGGGTTTTGTTTTTCGGGACATTTCGGAATTTTTTAACATTTCGTGATTTTCAGGACTTGTCTTATATTTCCGTAATTACTAATAGATTTTTCAAGGAATTTGTGGCAACTTTTTTTGTGTTTTGTGTTTATTTTGGCGTTTTTTCCGGGTGTATCGGGATTGTTTTAGTTTTCGGACCGTTTCTTCAGGACTTTTCGGAAAATGTTGGGACTTGTTGAGGTTTTTTCAGGAGCTTCGTATTTTTTTCGGGATATATATTTCAGTTTTAATATAATTTCCGAATATTTCAGCAGTCTTCGAGATATTTTGGCATTGTGCGTAATTTCTTCGAGATTTTTGCAAAAATTATCGAGCCCTTTTTTGATGTGTAGTGTGTTTATGTCGTTTTTCAAAATATTTGGGTTAGCTTGGGAATTTTCAGACCAATTAGTATATCCCTGTGTCTATTTTTACTTTTGAAAATTTTTTTCAGTACCTTTCGAAAACTTTTGGTAGTTATTGAGGACTTTTTGCGTGCTCAGGGGTGGAATGTTTCGAAACTGTTCCAGGAATTTTCGTCAGATTTTGTACCTTTTTTGATTGTTTGTGTTTATTTTGGCGTTTTCAGGAATTTTTGGGATTTTTTTTTTAGTGTTTTTCGAGAAAAAATTGGGAATTGTTAATGATTTCTCGAGGCTTTGGGGTTGGTTTTTGTAGGTTGTTGCGATTTTTTTCTTGGGCGCCCGCATTTGTTAAATTTTTTGACTAAGCTTTTTGCCCAATCTGTTGTTTTTTTTTTTGTAATAACCCCTTGTCCTCTCATACCAACGATGTTTTGCCCCCCAAACGCCATTTTAAGTCATTTCATAATCGTCGGTGGGAAAATTGGCGACAAAGCTCAAGTACTTTTCCACTGGTTTGTTTTGTTATAGCTTTTGGATCCTAATTTTAATTGGACTAATGAATCACAAAAATAGTCAGAGCTATTTTTTATCTCTCCCGTATTGCTTTGGCCGATTGGGCCACTGTGTTAGTTGTCCTACCACCCACCGTTAGCTTAGCAGCGACTTTATGCTTTCGCTGAATGAAGGCTATGGCTGAAAACTAAAAACCACCTGATTAATATTTTTTAATACATCCAGTTTTTGAATTCATGCGTACAAATACCATGTAGCCAAATCGGTAGTGATCTGTTGGATCCTTACTACCAGGTCGACTCATCAATTGGCTATCGTTGACATTTATGATTAGTTGTTCACTATAATTTCATGCCGTATTTTGTATACAAAAAAAAAAATCGATAATTTTAGCAAACAAATAGTTATCTCCATGTGTTCCATATGATGGAGCGTATTCATACATATGTATGTAAGCACACGCCCTGCATTTACATCTGTTATTCCCTACAACCGCCGCGACAGTTCCAGCATCTCAGTCAAAATGTACGTGTTTTCAAATAAAATAAAAAATTGCTGTATTTTTCTTTCACAACCAAAAATAGGCGGCAAATAGCCATAACGGTACTTTATTCGTTTGGTTTGGTGGCACAACGATATTTATGGCGCAACTTCCGCCAAACGACAGATTTATATCGCATTTAGCAAGGCAAGCTGAAAATAGTCTGGAAAAGAGTGAATGTATCGTTTTCATAAACGAGTAAATGGGAAAGATGTAAAAATGTTCAAAAATTTGTTGTTGTTTCCTTTTGTTGTAAATACATTTTTATTTTGAAAATTCATTTGGAAAAATTTGCTCACAGATTTGAAAGGCGATTTGAAAGCAAATGACTACATATTGCTGCTCGCTTAGATGCCAAATAATATGAGAGTATTGTGGATAATGGTGGATAAATCTGTACATCATCTGCATATATTGTATCGTATGTAGATGGATTTATATTACGGGAAATTTAAATGTTTGAAACATTCATTAAAGGATTTTCATTTTCAAAGGGGTTCTTTCAACTAATCGAATCACAAATATCGATATCGATTGGTATCTTAATTGGTTACTAACCGACTGCTGGCAAAAAGGTTGAGATACAGGAGTGACAGCCAAGCTGCACTCAAGGCATTTACCAGCCTTCTAACTACCTCCAGACCAGTTCGCCAATGCAAGTCTCAACTAAATTATGTTGGAAAACATAACCAACTTGTCTTACTATGGGTGCCAAATCACTCCAGCATACCTTGTAATAAGGCATCTGAAACATTTTTTTGGACCAGGTATTCCTCGGCCCACAACTAGTTATAACATTACACCTTCGACCTTCGACCATCGAATCCACCGTCAGAAACTGGGTGAATATTTCGCTCAACAATGACTGGTATGCGGAGGATCGCGCTAGGTATTTGCTTTCATCGAACAGTTTGAACTTCAGAAAACTTATGGGACTGTTGACTGGACACTTTACGTGGCACAAACATCTTACTGTGGTCGACATACATGACAAGCCCATTTGCCCGTCCTGCCCTTCATAAGGGTTAGCTATGAAGTTTTTGGAGGCGATGTGTTGAGAGTCGAACAACCGAGCTCTTGGGAACCAAATAATCTGCTTGAATACATTCGTAAATCAAGAGGTGTTAAAATCGTTAAAAATAAATAGTGTTGATCAAGGGTACAAAAGTCAGCCTGCATTGACTCTACTGCATCTCTATTTAAGAACGCTTTACTAATGGATTGCGGCGTAGAGGGATGTTGGAATACACAACACGTCCAGTATTTTTCAGGTGGAAGTCTTGGCAATCAAAGAGGCGCACAAAATAATTTTAGCCTGGTCGCTAGCATGAACCAGCAGTGCTATCTTCCAGGATAGGTGAGGGGTGATTAAGGCACTAGCCTCTATAAGAATCACCTCCAGCATAATAAAACAAACAGCCTCTGAGGTATATCAAGTGCCGAATCGCTCAGTACGGTGCAAACCGGACCTCAGTTATCATCAAACTGGACAAGAAGGCTCTATCGCGGGTAACTGCTTTTTTCACAGGACACCGGTTTATCCAGCGCCCCAAGACTAGGACTGGAACGCAATACCTACTGGCGTAGTTGTAACGCATCAGAGAGCATCTGATCTGCCACTGTACAGTACTGGGTAGGACTAGAATGAGGAATCAGTGATGCTAATCGAGTGCAACGTCTTAAGTTCCTAAATTCCAAAAGATGGATCTAAGTGTATTAACCGTTTTCTGCGACTAAGACTAAGAGAAAATGTTAAATAATTATAAGTAAACTAAACAGTTTATCATAAAAAACGTGAATTTTCATTTCAAGCTAATCTTGTAAACTCTCTCTGTTAAACCAATGAATTGATAGTTTTATCTAAAAAAAAAGTTTTAAGCGAAAATATGTACCCACGTATCCATTTGTTTCAGATATATTTACGTAAATAAATTGTGACTAACTTTCGTTATTGAACATTTATCAGTTATTTATGACCATTTAGGGGCATCAGTGCCAAAAGTGTCCGCAAACTTCATAACTGTCAAAATGAAAATCTACTGCATATTAAAAGGATTTATTATTTATAGAAATAAAAAAAGGAAAGTACAGCCACTGAAATTGCAGTAAAAAAGTATATGCAGCCACATTTTGTAAACAACAAACTCCATTTAAAGCAATAAAGCCAGCAAAAAATGCCAAGCTTAACGGGTGAAAGTGTGAAAACAGAAGTAGAGTAGACTAGAAAATACATATAAATAACAAAAAATGCTAACCGAACGTTTGCATTGCACTAAAAAATTACTAAATAAAAAATTCAGAACACGTTCAACATGACAAAATGCCAAATCGATATGACAGACTGGCGTGGATAGCTGGATGACACTTGCAGCTACCAATACGAAAGGCAGAATAAGGCGACGTGCCGTGGCAGGGGCGGGTGTGCGCAAGGCAAACTTTGAAGTGAAAATATTACACAAACTTTAGTTAACAAAAACCACCCACTAAAGGGATTCGGCATGACAAGGCTGTCTCGGTCGAAAACAAAAAAAAAAATAAAGAATAAAAAAATATACATGCATACATATTTATATTAGGCTGGTCCTTTAATGTAGAAAGCAAATTTTTACGTCAGATTTCCTAAGCCTCCACCCCTACGTCGATGCTACTTTAGTCGAAGGTATCACATTCAAATTTTAGTTCCGATTGGAGGCGGTTAAGGCGTGTCGCGCAAGGGGGCAAAGTTCAGATTCATCTATGGAGACTCAAAAAACTATAATGCATTTATTTTTTTCATCTAATACTCAAAGTTGATATTTTTGTAGTCGAAGATACAGTCGTTTAAGGCGTGTCGCGCAGGGACCAAAGTTAAGATTAACCTATGAAAACGTCTTAACCGACTGTAATCGAGGCCAACATTTATATGTGCTATCTTCGACTTTAGTAGTATCAGTTTTCAGTATTAAAGGAAAAATATATTTTTAATTTTGTGAATCTCCATATAGGCATCTGGTCTTGATCCCTTTGCCACACGCCTTAACCGTATCCATTTTGGGTATTAGATGGAAAAAATAATAATTTTAGTTTTTTGAGTATCTGTAGGGGAATCTGAACCTTGCGACCTGTGCGACCCGCCTTTACCGTCTCCAATTGGGACCAAAATTTATATGTGATATCTATGACCGTGGTGTAACCGATTGAGGGGGTGAGACTGAAAAAATCGTGCATTTGATTTTTTAAGGGCCACCCCAATGCACATACGTACATATGTATATCCAAGCATCACTAAAATGTAAGCAACAGCAATAGTTTAAATTACAACTTTTTGCTTTGCTGATGGGCTTGTCTGTCTGCACGCCGGGGGTTGTATTGAAATTCCAGCACCTCGAGAGTGCCAACGACAATACTGACAGCCGAAATACAATAACATATACGATTTGGGAGTTTGTTGGCCGTTAGGAAGTAAATGGGCTCATAATGTGCGTGAGTATGTGCATGACTGTCGTTGGAAGAAGCGAGCGAATTGCATTTGCTGTGTTAATTTTATTTTATTTTTGGAAAAAGTTATTTCCTTACCCCTGCATTATTCGCCGTGTTTTGAATGCCGCGGCATGCCGGCCGCAACAAGCCCACCCGAAAACTTCTTTGCGTAGCGTAGAGCTTGTATTAGTCGCAATTGAACATTTTTAGTTATTTAGCTGTTTTGTTCTTTTGTAGCTGCAAGCGCTTTTCGTGTTTTGCTCTGTTGTATTTGACACTTAGATGCCTACGGTGTTATTCACTTACCAGGGGTTCAGAGAAACTCATCTCAAGGGCATTAGGTTTTAATGTTCATTTAATTGAAGTTTTTGAAATTGTTTAACTCTGAGTATTTGAGCATGCGCTCTAATATAGCTACGCTTAGAAATTGGACAGATAGTAGGGGATTCGGAATAAACCCCGATAAAACCGAACCAATTCTGTTTAGAAGGAAACGCAGACCTCCAACAGTCTCTCCGCTAATTTCTGAGGGTGTGAAGATACCTTTAAAGGAGACTGTTGAGCATCTAGGACTCATATTAGACTGGAAACTTACGTGGAAATCTAATATAGAGGACAGAGTTAGGAAGGCAAACGTTGCATTATATACTTGCAAGCGGCCGGAATCAAGTGGGGGTTAACACCCCGTATTACACATCGGCTTTACACTACTGTGGTCTGGCCAATACTAGTAAATGGAATACTTGGATGGTGGTCAGCAGCTCAAAGGGCAAGTTATCTAAAAATACTGAGTGAGGTCTACAGAACAGCGTTTTTATGCGTTTCAGATGCCTTAAGGACCACCCCAAACAAATTGCCGGCAATAAATAGAAAAATACGTGGCCGCCGCTTCGGTGTTAGAATAAAATGTACGGTGCTATGGATGGATTAGTGGTTCGACCACGTTTTTATACTGCACACTCCAGGTAGTTATGACAAGAAATCGAGTACTGCGCAACTAAACCCACCTTCGTAGGCTCTTTAAGATTAGCATCCCGCCAATAAGAGCATGGCAAACTCCAAGACCATGGAGAAGGGGGGCATTCAGTTTTTACACGGATGGATCCAAGCTAGATAATAGGGTTAGCTACGGAGTTTTTTCTTAAGAATTAGGATTGCAATTATCCCTTTGAATTCCGGACCACTCTGCAGTGTTCATCAAGATAAAGGTTTAGCTATAAAGAAGGTGAACCTGTACCTAAGTACGCATGCCGTGACGAAGACTACGATTAACTTCTTCTCGGACAGCTAAACGGCCATCAAATCAATGAACTCGGTAATGCAAAGATCGAAGGTCACGCAGGAATGCCTCGCAGCTCTAAACGATATTAGAGTCGTATTCAAGGTCAGCCTCATATGGGTACCGGAAAATAGAGATATTGAAGAAAATTGCAGGTCCGATGAGCTCGCCAGAAAAAGTGCCAGTGTGAAAGCAGATGTATAATTGGGATACCCATGGCCACCTGCAAACTAGGGATTAGAAATGATATTAAAGAGGTCATGACTAAAGGACCAAAGAGTTGTTTAGCCTCTCAAAAAAAGATATTGCGACGGTCAGGGCCTGTGTAACCGGTCATTGAGCCGCTCTTCAAGACTAGGAATATTCTCTCACGAATACTGCAGAAGTTGCCGAGAAGTGGAGGACGATGAAACCTTAGAACACTTTTTCTGCTGTCTCCCAGCCTTGGCCGAGAGCTGAGCAGGCTATTTAGGTAGGCTGTCTTACGCTCTTTATAAGAGTTGCAAAATGCTTTAGAATGGATCTTCAAGGTCTAAGCTAAGTATTTTAGCAATGCTTTATTTTCTGAATAAATCTTATGCGCAATGAAAAGAGTCTAACGGTCAGCGATCCACTCCCACAAAATTCAAAGCAGTTTTAACGATTCTTCATATTGTGAATGTCTTTGGAAAACTACAAAAACAACAACGCTAAGTATGTATATGCAGATCCCATGCTATTTGTGCAGCATGGATATCACTCTGGACTCTCAGTTTCTTGCAAATCCAAAAGGTTATGTTTCTTAAATCGTTTGTGTTGCATTCAAAATTTTTCTGCCCGGAAATGTATGTATGCTCTTTGTGCTCTTAGAAGCTTTACTGGGGAATTCCCTTTCAAATCTGTTTCACAAATTCGCCTAAATTTATGCATAAAATATTTGAGCTTAGATGCACCTCCATTAGCATACGCATGCACCCCGAGAAGTCAGCGACGAAATAAAATTTATTCATTACATTGCCACTATAGAGTTCCACAAGGCAAATTTGTTAGGTGGCAAAATTTATGTGCTCCAGCTATACAAAGTGTAAATGAAATGCTGAGCAACAAAAATTCGCCGTGATAGCCTCTGCCATCGAAGTTGGTGTAAAATGCAAATTGTCAATACAAAGATATGAATACAAATTAGAATGTAGAATAGAAGAATTCAAAGCAGAAAAAGATAAATAAAATACGACATCGACATAGACCGGAAGCTTGAGTCGTAGCTACCAAAAGCATAAGAATGAGGGTAAGCAGGAAAGTAGTTGGTTTGGTTAAAGTTTTGCAAGCTACGAGTACCGGCGCTCAACTGTCGTCCGGCTCGGAAGCGCACGAATTGGCTTGAAAATGCAGCGCCAACAGCACCAACTTGACGCACTGGTACTGCATTCGCTTACATTCCTGCACAATTTTAATTCCGACAAAGCAGCGCGGTAGCTGGAATTTGTGTTAACCCCCGTCCTCATCAAATCCTACCATTTCATATTTTGTGCATAAAACAATTGCTTGTGATAAAATTTTTTGGCAACAACTTTTTAATTTGTCTGCGCATTGCCTCGGCATTGTATGAAGTGGACTAACTACTACATATATACAAAGCGAGAGCGCCGGGGTGGTGTGAGAGCACAGCGAGTGCATTTGGCTTCAAGTACTGCGATTGTGTACATGGCATCCTTGCGAGTATATGGTGCGTGGAAATCAAATGCACTTGTGTCGTACGTGAAAAACTTTTGAAATGAAAATTCAATTTGCTCTACCAACACTTCAGCTACATGCGAGTGGAAGCGCGGTGAAAAGTCAAAGCAATACTTGTACACCCGTAGAATTGCTGAGTGCAATGGCAATAACAAATACCCTTACATGCTGGCGGGCTATTGAATGAGCGCGCCAATGTAAGAGGAAGTCATGGAGTGGTGAATTTTGAATTGGACAGCATACGAACGGCGGAAATGGTAAACAATGGGGATAGAAGCAAAAAGCAAAAGAAAAAAGTATGTTATGTGAAAATATGTATGCATTTTGGAAAATATATGTAATTAAAAATTTCTTCTTAGTAAGATAATTTATAGATTGAATATTCTTCCTCTCATCCCCGACGTTTCCCCAAATCGTGGACAACAAAAATGATAAAATTCTATACTAGCTACTACTACAGGTTGCGTTTTAACACTTTTTTCTTTTCAGACAGCAGGGTAGTTCCGCGTCAAAAGAGGAGGTGAATGTAGCAATAACTTTAGAAAGCTTAGAAAACTAATCTGCATTTAGTGGATTAATTTGGGACTGGGTAGCAGCTGTATTCCTACAAAGTCACAAACCTTAGCTCATCACTACTGTGATTTCGACTGAGCCTCAAAGTTTGCCGCTGCGAAAAATATTTTAGTTTTGTATTTTTCTACCACTCAAAATCGAATTTTTGTTAGAATAAAGAGGTAAATAAAAAAATATACATAGTTTATCTTTTTAAAGCAATAAAAACTAATAAATAAAAGAAAATTTTTTTGAAATAAGAAAATAAAATGCATACAAAGAAAAAATTAAGAAAGATTTTTTTTATAATTTGAATGAAATTAAAAAACTTCTCTTTAAAATAAAATTTAAAGATTGAATTAGAAAAAAAAATTAAATCAAAAAAGAAGCAAATAGTGCTTAAAAATTAAATTAAATTAAAAGATAAGAATTTTTTAAACCAAATCTAAAAATTAAAAAAAAATTAAATTTACAAAAGAAAAATAATTTTTATGAAAACGCACAACGTAAATAAAATAAGTTTCTAAAAAAATTTAAGAATGAAAAGAAAATTAAATTAGAAAAAAATGTGTATCGGATATGAGCTAAATATTTGGGTCGTTGGAACTCTAAGCGAAGTCAAGGAAAATTAAGTAGTTATGGTGATTTTGCTTCTACCAAAAAATGTTGCACAGTGCAAGAATGTGTAAAAGAGCATAGCTTTGTCTTCTTGTCCTTGTCCAGCTCATACATTTCATAATATTGTCGTTTTAATCAACCATCTTATTTTCAGGGCAACCATCTCCCCAAACAAAGTTTGAAAGGGCAGAAAATGTGCCCTTTTTGCCTTACAAGAGTGTGACATTTTAAGAAACGAACACAAAATTTTCTCACCGTTCGCCCTTATTTTAGAATCGCAGACGAAAAGAGAAAGAGGCAATCAAAATGCAACATTTTTTGTAGAAACGAAAACACTATTAGGGATGTTGCTTGGGCAATCACAGTGAAAGCTTTGCCTGTATCATGGTTAAATGGAGCCGTTCGTACACCTGCAGAGAGCTTAGGCTAGTTGGTGTTATCAATGATATTTGAGCTTAAACATTTTCAACCACGGCGCGTACTAACTCAGTCGTATCCTTTTCGTTCAGCATTTTTAAGGGCCTGCAGTACAGTCGAAACCGGTTAATTGCAACATCATTTTTATGCCCATTCAGTTGCAGTTAACCGAGGTTTTCAATTAGCCGAACTTTTACTAAGTGCCATAGTAGCCAATTAAGCGAACTTTTATTAAACCGCCAAATTTTAGCTATCCAAATTTTGTTCACTCAATTTGACAATTCGAACTATGCAAGTCAGCTTGCTCAACAAATTTTATAAAATCAGTTGGCCAGTTATTTGCATGGACGGGGTTGTGACATATTTCGAAAACACTTCCAGGGCCGTTGTATGTTATGATGTTGAGTTGAATTGGCAAGGTTGCCCGTTAGCTGTTGTGTTTAATCACCGGGCTTTCGATTCACATTTCGCTTCTGGTGGATACGCAAGGTCTCGCCTTGAAATTGAAAAGCTGTGTGAGATCCATGAGACTGCATTTGTATAAACTACAATATTTCACTAATAGTCTTTACACGATTTTCATACCCACTCGACTTGCCTTGCTTCATCTCAGGGAGTCTAACAGTAAAGCAATGATAGGTAATTTAAAAAGTCGTTTTGCTGTAAGCTATCCATACCTCTTTCACCTCAAAGCTAACTAACTGAAATATAGGTCTACCATTGTCTATTGTTTGCCTGCGTATACCTTCACGCATAAACAATAGTTTCCTGCCTCATTTCTGCTTTCAATGGCTTCTTTTTGTTTTCTTGGGCCTCTTCGCTTTCCTCTACCATCAATTGACTATGCAATTTCTGCCGAGTTTTATGGTTAAATTTCCGGTTTTTTGTGTTTCCGTTGAATGCGTTGACATTAGATACGCCCTAATCAAGCAAACTGGCCAGCTTGAAAACAAACAGAAACGCATCGATTCCCCAACAAACGCTTGCCACAATAGAAATACGCGACTGCTGCATTACGCCTCTGAATTGGCGGGTACATTTGGCAGACCATATTCGTAAAAGAAAATACATTCGCTTTCACGAAGTGCCAGTTTCAACAAACAAAGGAAGAAGAATGCGGCTATGGAGCCAAGGCAAGTCAAACAATAGATGAAATGAAACGCGAAGCGAGCGACCAGCGAAATCGAAAGAGAACTCGTCGCTGGTAATGGCCTGAATGGCAGCAACATGTGGTTGCGTTCGTCCTTTCTTCGTACATACATGTGTAGGTACATTCTTTAGCAGCGAGAATTCTGTAGAGAATATCTACGTACACACTTCATTCGAAAATAGTAAGCCAAAAGACATTTTGCCATCACTCCATCGGGGGCGTGAGGTGTTGACTGCGACGTCAACAGCGGAAGACACTTCCAAATGCAATCAGGACATGGTTTTGTGATATTTCATCGGGTAATATGGACAACATAAAAGCCTCTAATGGAAAAGTCTGTTTTTTTCTTCAGCAACACCCCTCACAGCAGTTGCGAGACTTTCTTTGAATGTATGAGTGCATAGACGTCGCCTCAGCCAGGTGTCGTACAAATATGTCCATTGAACGGAACACAATAGTTTGCGCCATTTCCCACTTGGGGGTTAGACCAAGTCTTTTATGCGCTTCTTATTTTCCTATTATCGCGACGAAGGAAACTGAAAATATTCTACTTGTTTTGCTGTTAAGTATAAATGTGTGTTAGCAGCGAATAGCTGAGGGGCTGGGTATTGTGTATAAGTAAATGTATCACAGAGCAATGGAGGTCAGTGGAATGGGAAGATGTACTTTCGTACTCGAAGTAAAATAAAGTAGTTCGTTAAATAAAATTGGTTACAATGCTAGAAGATAGAGCATTCATTAAGGATTTACATGAAATTTAGATGAAACAGAAACACAAATGCAGTGACACGATCCGAAAGACAATAAACTGGACTAAAAAATACATATGTATATAAATTTTTTTATAGTCCAAAACAGCACGTCAGTCATTTATCTTCTATGCCAACTGACGCCAATTGGAATTAGCAAGTGAAGCCAAGTCCTTCTCCACCATTATTATCGATGCTATGTTGGTCCTCAAGTAAACAAAATTCTCTACTTTCTCGAAATTTTAACTTTCAGCAGCGACGTGAGCGCCAAGGCGCGTATGCGCTGACTGTTTTGTTTGACGATAGGAGATACTTCGTCTTGTCCTCGTTGACCACCAGGCCCAATCGCTTTGCTTCTCTATCTAATCCCGAGAAGAGACGTAGGCTTTGTTTTTACCGATAATATCGATTTCGTCGGCATACGTCCTTTTTTTAATGTCCATTGTTTACAGATTGAGATCCTATTAATCTTGAGCACGACTATAAACATCTTTCGCCCTATGAGAGCACTTGATTTTCCAACAGCAATATAGCTTTCACAAAATCACAACTTCCCAATAAAATATCATGTGGCTAAAGGTGCGTCACGGGCGATGACAACGTCCTATATGACCGCGTACTTTGTACTTTTCAAATGCCGAAATTCCCAAAATCAAGTGATCTATGCGGACGATGTTGCAGTAGTCGGAAAACGATATATTAGAAATCTTCTCGCTTCACTAGTTACGAGGTGAAAAAAACTGCGGTCTGGAAGCAAACTTAGCTAAGACTGAGTTAGGTCGCTTACAACGACTTTCGTACCGCCTAAAAATACTAAAAAACAGGAACGCAAAGGGCACTTTTTATTAAAAAAAGGCAAGGAAGCTCAAAACTAGGTTAGGTTAGGTTAGAGTGGCTGCCAGAGCACAGAGTGCACGAAAACCCCTTGTAATATCACTGGCCGAATCCATTTGTTCTTTGCCTGCCTTAGTAAATGAACCACCGATTGCGTTTTATATAGCACAAACTAAAAAGTACTTGCTGAAGAATTGGTCGGGCATGTTGGCCAGGGCGGGAGAATTATAGAGATAATGTTGGATGGTGTCCACCTCTTAATCGTCTCGGCAACTGCGACAAAAATCGTTAGAGGGGTATCTTAACCTTTTCCGTGTGAGTCCATCAGGCAGGGTCCGGTGATTACCCTGAGAAGAGCACTGAAGAACAAGATAATATGAGGACATATATATGCTCTTTAGCCATTTAAACCCTTGGTTGGACATAAAAGCAAAGGCCACCGAGGTTCTAGGCTTCAAAATTCCACTCGAAGGCGTATGTGCAGATACTAAATACCTAAGTTCCTTCAGTAGGCATATCGACTTAACTGAGATTATTGTAAAGTGCACTCACAGTTGAAATTGAGATGGTCCTTTAGTTGCACTTCCAACAAGCTGGTAAAAAAGTGAGATACTAAATTATTGATTCAGCTTATCTGGAGACATGGCGTTAGTAATTGAAAATGGTCTGCCGATTCCTCCTCCTCCTTACAACTTTCGCATAGAGCGCTTTTTGGTACATACATGTCATCGTTAAAGCATTGGTGGAATAGTATGGTGTCCGGTGATAATACAGGCAATGCCATCTACCACGGATTAGTTTAACTTCTTAACTTCCTTAGCCTTGTAAAGCCTCGGTCATATAGGCATTAAAACTTCACGTTTCGGTTGCTCCATAGCTAATTTATTACGACTCATCAGTTTCTCAAACATCGATGATTCATATGGAGTTATCCGCCTTTCTTATACACATATGTACACACATACGCGCACGGACCGTGTCTGGCCATCTCAAAGGTTTTTTTGATATCTTCAATATTGCTATGTTCGAGAATCGACGTTGACTTGACTCAGGGGGTGTTAGCGACGCGTGCATTTTTGGACAGTTCTCGACTACACTACTTTATATCAATGCTACTTCCATTGATAAACTCGCACGTATATTGCAAGCCGTAAGCCTGTGTGTAGTGATTATTCTTGAGACAGTCAGTCCGTGGGTGAAATCCTTCCTCTCATGAACCTAAATCTTCATTGGGACTCGAGTGCGTAGAGAAACTAAACACCTTGGCGGTAAAGAACAGCACTCTCTTCCTCTGGGTTCAGGGCCATAAAAGCAAGGACCAAATACTTAGGTTCCTTGCCACTCCTTGCAATAGGACCGCATGTCATTAGAGCAGAGTTTTGGAGGGAAGAAAGGAAAAATAACGCCGGGGAAAATAGCTATTAGGGGAATACAACAGAAATTACGTATATTATAAGCTCGAAGAACAAATTAACAAAGGCGTTTAAACAAGCCACTGCAGGTTAAAAAGGAACCGTTTTTGTGACAATGCTACTTAACCTTCTGGGCGAAGAAGTATCGAGAAGATGGAAGTAATAACTCGCGTAGACAGGTTAAAAAGGAACCGTTTTTGTGACAATGCTACTTAACCTTCTGGGCGAAGAAGTATCGAGAAGATGGAAGTAATAACTCGCGTCATTGAGCTCAGAGATAAAACGCAAAAACTAGGTGTTGCCAAATAAACTTTGGATTTCCAAAGGCAGTTAGGACTGAACGATGGTGTAGAAACATCAAGAGGTACTATTCTGTTTTAGACAATATGACTTCTCCATGTCCTGAAAGGACTTGTGGTCGGTTGGTAGAAAATTTAATTTCCTGCCCGATTTGCCAGCTCCCGATTGGAGTCCCGCACACATGGCTTGATCCAACAATTTTGGTTACCTTTATCCCAAATCCACGTTTGCGGCTACGCTGGTGGTAAAGGCTTTTGGCGGTTTTAAGTAAGCGAAGGCGTTAGATATTTTGGCGTTATTTTGGACTGAAATATAACTTGGCGGTGCAATATAGAAGAGTGCTGCAATAAGGCTATGACTGCCTCTGCCTTTAAATCACCGATACTGGACTGTATGTACAAAGCGGAGATGCGTCCCATTCTGTTTTACCGTAGATAAATCTTTAATAAAAAAAAAACTAATAAAAGTTCAAATAGTGGAGAGCATGATGATCATGGGGGCGGTACCCTCAACTCCGACTTAAGCCCAAGAGACCCTACTTCATTTTCTACCCGGAGACCTATATGGTAAACGCGTTGATTAAGTGGAGTGATACGAAGTTCGAACACTCTAGAATTCTAGAAGATCTTCCAGCATACGTCAGGCGCCTGGACTACACCTTCGCGCCCACTGGACTGAGGAATCATTTCCAAACAAGGATCACCTCAGGGGGTCAATGGGAGAAGGATCCATTCTTGATCTCTTACTCTGATTCAGCAGTCATCCGCACCAATAGCTCGAAATTAACTCTGATGGTAGGGAGTGGGGTCTACTCGCAAGAACATTCTCTTAGCCTCAGTTTCCATTGGTAAGACCTCTGCAGCGTTTTTCAAGCTGAATTTACAGCAGTAAACGAAGCTTCCAGATAGCTGATTGATTCGTCTACTAATTTGTGTGCAACAGCTATCTTTTCTGACAGGCCGGGGGCCACCAGCGCACCTAATTTTGACAAATCGCCATCGAAGATTGTCATTGAATCCCTAAATGGATTTGCAATGAGATGTGCCACTCATGTGCTATGGATGCCAGGCCATAGAGATATACCGGGCAACTGTGCTGCAGTCGAACTAGCAAGGGGAGGAATATTATTGTCTGCAATCAGTACCGATCGAAATGCCGGCATTCCGCTGTATTTTTGCGAACTCCAGCTGGAACAAATCTTTGTTGAAAGGGCAAACGCAAGATGGACCGCAGAAGACACATGCAGGAAAGAAGGCATATTTGGCCCGAGTTGAATAAACGCAGATGCCCTCTCCTCTGCTTGGAAAGTCCGCTGCTACTATATGTAACTGGAGTTCTCCCCTGATAGGAACCCACGCCTTTGGATTGGGTATGTAGTCAAGATTGCTGTCGTAGCTGCCGTAGTGTAGAGGAAATCGAGAGCGTAGAGCATTTCCAATGCCATAGCCCAATATTGGCGAGGTCTCGTCGACGCTCGTTCCTGAATGTTTGGCTGACGTGCAGTGGAATTCTACAGGTTTCGTATTGCTAGGCGCGCCTGCTATTCCTTTGGAGATTTTTGGCGAATATTGGAATCCGACTTCTTGATTCTGCTAGTACCCACTACTTTGTGCGATTCATCAGAGCGACAAAGTGGTTCCTCCTCTAAGGCCGATTATTTTCTTAATGATCTTCTGCTCAGTGCTTTCCATCATTCGACATTACGCATCCATGTTGGCTTGGAGTCAAGACTAATAGCTAATGAAATTATGCAGATGATGTCTTAGCTCTTTTAGTAAAATTCTAAAAAAACTAAAATTACTGAAGACAACTCAATTACTAAATTTATCAAAAAATCTTAAATTTAATTAGTTGAAAAAAAATATTATTTTAAGCGACTCAAAAGTGCAGCAGTGCTTAAAATAAACAACTTTAAAATCCTCCTTTACAAACCTACTTATACTTTTCTTTCTCTTCCAGTTACGGCGCTTAATCCTGTTAACAAGATTGTTAGTGACGATTTTAATAAAACCCTCTTCCCGCGGAGCCCCTTGCTTGCGCACGCGATTTGTGACCGTTTACAAAACATAGATTTCAGCGTCCACAAGCGCATTTTGTTGTGCCATTAGAGCGTGTCTGCGTTAGTTTGGAAAATCAAAATGAAGGCGAAGTAGGAAAGTGGAGCGTTGTTTTTGTGCAAAGCAGAGCAGCCAAAGGATTCGAATATGGCTGTGGCTGGCTTTTAAATTTGCCAACAACTTGTTCATGCAACTAATGCAATTATGTGTGAAGATGTCAGCGCTTTTGTTGTTCATTTTGTTAGCTATACGCAATGGTTGGTGTGGGTGTATTGTTGTTAGTATCGGTAGAGTTTTGCTTTGTTTTGTTTTCGACGTTTTTTTGGCAAAGTTTAACTTTTGCATGCGAGTACAAACTACTTTAGTGGATATACATAAACAAGTGCCGACATGACTTTTGGTAATGGAAAATAGTTGAAAACAACTACCACAACAACGACTGCAGTTGCTTTTGTTTTTATACATAATGCGATTACAGCAGGTGGAAAAGATATTGTTCTCAATTGAAGAATTGAAGGAAGGCATCGAGATGGAGTTTGATGAAAATGAGTCCCAGTCGGAACAACGATGCGTAGTCCGAATTAAATATTTGCGTCAGCTGCGCATATCATATTGTACCGCGGCATCTTATCACAGCTCAACCGTGCTTAGCAACGTATTAATGACCCCACTTGCCCCCGGTTTTGGCCGCCGCGGTTTACTTACTAAGATTGACCCCGAAGCTGGCTTTGCAGGCAATCTTAATAATCGCGGTTTACGGACCTTTACAACCGGCATCATAATGTCACAGCCTGCCGGTTTCTTTGTAAATACACTACTTGCCACGTCTGCAAATTTAGCCCCTGGTTTTGGTGTTTGAGTAGCTTCTAGCTGAACTTCGGAGCCAAAATCGGTTCTGACATCTCTATTTATATCATCCGACGTACCGATAGCCTTGAGTGAGGAATTACTACAAGCTATGCTCCCGGCTAAACATAGTGAAGTCCGTTGTGGTTCATAACATAAAATCTAAGGATTTGTTATTGCTTCAAACAAAGATTCTGTCGCCTTTCCGCAGCCAACTCCGCTGAAGAATAATTCTCCACTGTCTGCCACAAACACTAATCCATGAACCGAGCCTTCAAAAGAATACAACTTTTTCCATCTGGGTTGCCTTAGTCGATAGTGGCCACCTGTAGACCCAGCTTTATCGACTCCTTCATGAATATCACTTCGAATTTAGTTCTTTTCGGCGCTGATCTCAGGTCGACAGTCGGTTTTTGGTCGACGGTAGTCAATAATGATGTATGGCTTTTCTTGGGAGCAAAGTTGATCTTCTGTAGCCGTTTTGAGCCGTTCGAGATAGTTCTAGCTATTTTTTGACCTTCTTCGCCCGGCAGGCTGTTGCAAGTGTGGAAGACTCCAATTGTTCACTGAGCAGCAGCATCTCAGATTCAGGTCAGATAACGTCTGTATTGCTGGGCTGCGATAGCGAATTATCAACGGAAGCTTGGCCGATTCTAAGGCTTAGTAGCTTATAACCGATGACCTGATAACCCTGACTCTTTTTATACAACCAACTTGGCAAACGTAGGGTTTGATACAATCCCCTTTGTCAGTCCCTTACCAGTTGCACTCGCGGATTATACACCCTGGGGTTCCACTGCGTATCCCGAGTACAGCCATATAATGAACTTCTCACCTACCATCTACCACCACGGTGCACCCGTACTAGGTATCCTACTCCCTGCATCGTAAATGTCTCCTTGTTATCGTTGCCCCGCTCAAAATGGCATGGACTCGCCCGCCGTTACATGGAGAACAAGCGCCATTGTGAGCCGCCCCTAACGCGGAAGAGGTGCGAACTTGCCAGCCCCTAACGGCTAAAATAGCAAAAAGGGGAAGTCATAAATCGGACTTTTGACGTAACCTATGAGACACAGGGTATCCCTACGATGTGTACCACAGACTAAGGCTGTCTGATAACCGCAAATTCTACCGAAGAAATATGCAAGGAGTACCTATAATTTTTTGCCCTTTCAGCCCAGATGAATACGATGGGGAAATCAACCCAGATACTAAAGATGTTAGTTCCTCAAGCTAATATTTGAAGGAATCAAATATGATAATACGGGTAAGTCTAAGTTGAGGATTATCAAGCCTTCTTTTCCTGTCGATTTCGCCTATATTTTATACCCTCCAATCATGAGTAGTTGGCTCAGGATTGCCCTTACATAGTAGTTCCAAAACTTGATGTGGGTCGGTGTAGAAGAATTGGATCCAGGCCTCCTCGTACTTGACTAAGACGATAAGTGTTTCCAGCCAGAGTTCACCTACGCCAAGGTATAGAGGTCAACGAACCTTTGGCCAGCACACCTTTATGTTTGATATGGTTTGTAACCAACCATCGTCTGGTGCTGGGTTTTCCTAAAGTATTACGTTATTGATACTCTAGAGTTGTTTTTTGATAGGTCCCAGTTCCGTGGTGATATCACCGCTCTTGTAAATGTGCCCTTCGCCACATCCGCGAAGGTTCTCCTCTGTGGCTCCTTTTCCGTTAGGTTGGATGATACTTTTGTTCTTCTGGGCTCTAAGTATTCCTCCCCTGATCGCTTCCTTTTTCTCTGTGCGGATTCCACTTTAGCCTTCGCCTGGTGTTCAACCATAAAGTTTTTGGACACATTTTTGAGCCCAGATCTTCTCCGGTCAGATCTTCAGTTTTTTTGTTCTTAAATCCCTTCAGGATCATGAGAGCTGACGCACTGATGTGCTTTTGGAGATTTCTCACGACGACATTAGTACCGCAATGATCTAAATCTTGGGCCTTTAGATTAGCCATGCAATCCGATGTCGCCGTCGTCATTCTATGGGTTTGTAGGGGAGGACGGTTGAGTTAGCTTGTCTTTGGACGGGATATTGAGAGCAATAAATGTATGGAATGGGAAAATGTAAGGCCACACTTCTATATCTCCTATTGCTGCCCAGCTTTCGGTAGATCGATACGTATAAGCTTCATTGCAGGAAATCGTAGATTGGATGGCTCAAACTTGCTTAAAATTGCACTAAGACTAAAGCTCAAGCCTAGGGGCACACTTCCTTTTCAACATTGAAGACAACTAATAGCCTATTTGATATATCACGGATCAGCTAAGCTAACCTTATTTAACCGTAGGCTTTGAGCTTTGAATGCATCATTCAAAGGACAGATATATAATGTGCAAGATCATCACAACACCACACATATAGTCCTAGAGCCCCAAATAAACTGGACGGTTGGAGGGTTGGTGTTCCATGATAGAAGGATGCGCAGTAGGATTTCTGCCGCCGCGCCAGAGCAAGGACAGCAGTCGTCTTAGACAGTTGCTAAGGTATTCATGTTGGCTCGCATCCTGTAATAACCTATCAGCATACCTGTTATATATATATTATCTGTGGAGAGGATTTGATAACTTCCTAAATCTCTAGGAATTGTAACTTCCTAAAGGGTTTTTTTTTCCTGTCCTAGCCCATGTTCAAACAAGCCTTCTGAGCAGTCGCTCTTTTGATTTAAAATCTTTCTTAACAACATGAAGGAACGTCCTGTCATGAATGTCGCTGCGGATGACAACGTGTTGGCCTCAGATGCCATAAACCTCTGCTTGAAAGATGGTAGGGTATTTCGTCAATGGGCAAGGTGATCTTGGTTTTAGGTCCATATAAATACTGCTGCTTCTATATGGGGTGTATGGCCAGAGGGTCTATTCTAGAATTGGATGGTGCCATACTAGTTTGTCAGCCAGTCTTCTGCACGCCGTCAAAGCTCATGTGGCTTTAGTGAAAGCTTCTTGGAGCTGATTTCGAGATATTTTACTTCGAAGCACATTTTTATCGCTATTCCTCTCAGTTAAAGAGTCTTACATATATTTTTTATGAAATAATTTTCCAAATGACCTTTTGCTTACTGAGTGATGTTTTCCCAAAAAGGTTTCAAAATTTATCTGGCCTTCAAACATATTTTCATAGAACAAAACTTGTGTTAAGTGGCAGAAAAAATGTTAAAATCCAGTCAAGAAAACGGCCCTTGGAGTTTAATATAGAAACTGAAGCAACATACCCTCAGCACTCACCACTTACATGTGCGCGGGCAGCTCCTGCATTTAGTGCTGCTGCGTTGGACAAACCACTGTGAAGTTTATAGCGTATCCTCATAGAAATATGCAAGTGCTTTCGTAAACTCCACTATTTATTGACGTCGTTTCGAAAATTATTCGACTCTTGACTTTGTGTAGCCGCACAAATGCAAAAACAAAAAATAAAATACAAACAGTTACAACTAATTGTGGCCATTGCAGGAATGCCAGGGATGCACGAAAATACTTAAGGTAGAGCAGGTAAAGAGAAAACCCAAAAAAAAAAAAAAAAAAAAATGTGAAACAGAATTAAACTTGGCAGTGATGAAGTTTAAGGAAATTGCATGTGGACATTTTAAAATGCAGTTAAATTAATGTGATTAGTAAAGCTTTCTGAGTTTAAAATACAAAACTAATTACATATTTTCCTACCTTTGCTCTATGGAAAGTTGCTAAACACGTCGCAGTGAAGGTGAAAAAAGTTGCAAAAATGGGAGGTGTATAAAGGATGAACCTCAGGAGAAGCATAAAGTTCATATAAGTGATTTGAAAAGTTGCCAAACCATCTCTATGTGCTGTGGAAACGAATAACTTTTAACTTTATAAAAAAGTAAAATACCGAGAAAGTATTGAAGAGACGATGAAGGCATGCGATCGTAACAGAAGAATGAGGTTTAAGCCCACAAGTAACAAGTTTCTTACTGTTCTTAATCCTCAACTGGTTGGGTAATGACCATTTTAAATAACAAGAAGAATCTTGGAGTTCTTAGACGCACTCGCGCTCAAAGGCCAATAGCCAAAAACAAACATGTTTAATATTTTTGATAATACAAAACTTCGTTTTATTCATTTCTTGCAATCCTTGTCAAAAAATTTTTTGTGGTCAGTCCTCAGACCTCATGCGACTAATTGGGCTATTTTTTTTATACGCCCAATTAAGGATTAAGTCTAAGAAAGCACACAAAACTAGCAAAAAAAAATTTTGGTAGGTCATATCCTAGGGTATTTAGGCGGCTGAGACCTACAAAGTATGAGATCCAAGTTTATGTGCCCCCTGAAAGATTATTATTTTGTTCGAAGCTATTTCATAGCAGAGATGCGTTCGGAAGCTTGAAATTTCTGTTCCAGTGATGATGATGCTTCATTTGAGGCCCGTTGAGCCAGCAGCTTTACACTCTCGATTAGTGCGATCAGTATATGTGTCTATGAAATTTCTTAAAAATTAATTAATTTAACTTAAGATAAGCCAGAAAAAATCGCTATCTGAAATTGCTTTTTTTTTCACTAGAAAAAATAGAGAGAAAGCAAATATCAGGTTTTGCTAATGCTTTTTATGGCCTCCGTCCGAGTCCATAATCTCTCACGCCTCTTTTAACAAGCACTTTTTTTTAAATATATATAGCAGAGAGCTTTAACCATTTGTACGCTCATATAAAATCTACATCAACTATAAAAAGCTTCTCACCTGTAATTGATACATAGCTTACCCAGTAAGCTTCCATTAAATTAGTGATGCTCAAAACAGCGTCCGCGGGCAAAACTC
>NW_023458765.1:101829-105423 GCF_013731165.1 Rhagoletis pomonella
TCGGTTTATAGGCCTGGGGCCTGTCACTTCCACTAGAATGTCAATGGGGCAGAATCCTGCCACCACTAGCGCTGCTTCTTCGGACGTAGTTCGGAATGCACTGCATACTACATACTACCTGCCTGAGCACATATGTTCACATGTGTACCATAAACAATGTGAGTGCGATTGTATTTGTCAGCGTGTTTTGTGTGTGCTTAAACATCCATATGCACATCCCACTCACATGTCCGTATGTGAACTTCATACACGTTCAATTGTCTGACGGCGTGTGAAGCCCAGCATCCGTTTCATGCTCGGCTGATGACATCTTACAGCGCATGCAATGGAATTTTTATTTCGAAAATTGCAAAACCTTAAATACGAGTAGATAAGTTGGGGGGCTGCACCCAGGCCAAAAGATGAGAGTTTCGAGACTTTAAAATTTAATGGGATTTTCAAGTAAAAGCTCAGTTATGCAAGACTTAGACTTGACTTGACTTGACTTGAAAATTGTGTATCTGGCAAATGAGCAGCGCGTGTATGTAGTTACCCAAAAAACCAGCTTCACTTAGAAACTTGAAAAACAATAGAATTTTGATTTCTAAGTTAAATTTCTAAGTGCAAAGAGAGCCGTGAGAGAACCATGCTGCCATTTAATTTTTTCATCATTTACAATACAGTTTTAAAACCGATATCGCCCTATGGATGTGAGTTATGGGGAAACGCGAGCAGCAGCAACATCGCAAACCTTCATCGTACGCAATCTAAAATCCTTCGAACAATCACCGGAGCACCTTGGTATATCCGAAATGAGAACATTCACCGCGACTTGAGAATACCAGAAATACGAACCGAAATAGAACAACGGAAGAAGAAATATGTATCGAAGCTTTTAGTGCACCCAAATCATTTAGCAGGATCTTTATTGCGTGTCAACAGGACCTCAAGACTACGTAGGAATGACTTACCAGCCCAGTCGTAATCTTTTCTTAGGACCAGTTAAGAAAATACTCATCCTAACTAGGGAATGTAAATTAAGTGAATATTTAGATTAAGATTCGAAAAATTATTGTTAGGCTCTTAGGCAGAGCTGATTCAATAAATAAAAATAAAAAGTTAAAAAAATAAAATAAAATCCCTACAATATGCCACACAAATTAAATTTTTTGTATAAATGCAATTCATCTGGCAATCGAAAAGAAACTTTCCAATAAAGACAGAATAAAAACAATCACAATTTCAAACGCGTAAATACATTTATTTTAATAGTAATTTTTAAGCAATTGTGGTGAAAAAAAAACAAGCTAAACGATTACAATTTACGTGTACATATACAAGTGCTGAGAATCAAAACAAATAGAAAAGGTAATAGTTGGCCCGCTGAGTAATCGCGTCTAAGTTTCTAGGCAAGGCAAGTCAAGTCTAATGCCGAATTTCCACTAGGCATTGAAATGACAAAAAAAATGTATGCCATTTCAGAAAACGCTATGTGAAAATGAGCTTAATGACTATTTTTTTAATGGAATGACACGATTATTTTTTAATGCCCGAATTTGTCATTTATAATTCTTGCCATTTAATGCCTAGTGGAAATCCAGCATAAGTCTTGCATAACCCAGGTTTAAAATATTTTAGTACGTAAAAATTAATTCATGGACTACTTACTTCCTACTTTTCTTAATGTTCGCTTGTGCCGATTTCAATTCTGTATAAATAATTTTCAAGATAATCGTTCAAAAAACACATCAATACTGAAAATGCTCTTCATCACCTAGCTTCTGTGAAGTTTTGGTAAAGGCACCACTAGGATGAGCACACCGAGCTCCAATGTTATTAACTTTATGGTACTACAGTATATCAAGAGAATGTTTTGGTAAAGTTTGTGAAACCTTCAAACCTCCTTTAGGAATCTGCAATAGCTCATAAGACAAAAAAGGCTCCAAGTATTGTTCCTAAACCCAATTCTTAACATGATTTTAATAAATGATTCTCAAGCCGACCCCAAACCATTAAGCTGGTGTTGCGCAACGCTGTTGTTGTGTTGGATTTACCAGGTCTGAAGCGAGTTTGACAATACCCGATCACTTTTTTTGACAGCGGGCTTAAGCTTTTCATGCAATACGCTTGACGAGACCCTATATCCGATGGAGAGAAGACTGCTTCCAAGGTAGATGGCGCCTATGGCAGAGTCGCCTTTGTTATGTGTTATTTCCCTCTTGAGCTCCCTAAATCGAACCTACTGAGGTAGCGCTGCGTCTGATCGCAGTCTGGCACTGTAGGTGACATATTTTACCTCTACAGTAGCGTGGCATTCCTTGTCGTACCAGTTTTTCTTTCGGGTTACGGCTAATTCGTCGGCGGTGGTGGGTTGTTTGTTTCCAGTGCTTGGTACCTTCAAGAGTAATTTCATAGAGCAGGTGTGGGAGTTGGGTTCTTGATGGATCCTCAAATGTGGTTCAGAACCCGATGAAGTCGATTCGCCTAAGTACGTTGTCGGACGTTTTGTCATTGCGGCTGAATTTTTCCGGCGGTGGGGCCAAAGATCTCTTCCTTTCTCAATCTGACAAAAAAATTGCCAAGCACAACCTTTGTTACGCTCTAAGCACTCATAAAGGGATTTTTTGGGCGTCCCCGTCCTTGTCTCCCATCTGGGCTTGGAGGCAAAGCAGCAAGATGTTAGGAAATGTCGCTTTGATGTGGATTGTAGAGCGACGCTTGAGGTGAATGGCTGTACTTGGTCATGAAGTCTCTCTGTCCTCACGAATCCGACAAGTTTATTTGCAAGACAACTGTAGGAGACTACCCAAGATACCGTGCTGCGTTAATGCCAGCCTATACTTTCACGTCATTCCACGTGCCTACTCCTGCATCATTGTCCTTTAAACGTTCATCAAGGTCGACGTCGAAAGACGGAGGTAATGTATAAAACTTGTTTTGCTTTATTATTTGTACAACCAGAACCGCGAGTAATTTTTAGGTGGACGTTTATATAGCAGCCGTACCTCATTGTGAACATACGCCGCACACGCCATTAAACCCTCTAACCACAATATCACATCACAATAAAGTTACTTTTCTTCTTAATAAGATCTAAAGGTCCACTGAAACTCGCGGGTGGGTTGTAAATTTTTGTCAAGGATGAGGACTCAATAGTACCTACGACTGAAATATGGTAAATGTTGAAAGATTTTGGTAACTGTTAGAGTTTACCAAATCAAAACGATGCTTGGTTTTCTTCTTCATTTACTGGGCTGTGTTTGTTTCATTGTCGCTGCAGCGGAAGTGGGTTAGTGCGACCGGATTTTTAAGGTAAATCAACTTAGCACATCAGAACACTTGTGCAGCTATTAAAACCAGTATAGAAAAAGCGACCAAAACAAAGGACTTTTTTATGTTTTCCCTGTTCTCGAAGTGCTGAGCAAAGAACTTTTTCCCTTAGCTGCTCGTTTCACCTCAATCAACTGCAAGGCTTAATCTTGCGCTTGACTTTGCTAAATATAGAAGAATAGCTTTAAAGGGGAGCATGAGGCAGTAACGCGCCTATTTTTTTTTTTTTTTTTTTTGCAACAGTCGTCGCGGTAAAGTACGCGCGCCTGTGCACAGGTAAAAAGC
>NW_023458765.1:105523-109264 GCF_013731165.1 Rhagoletis pomonella
GCTTTTTACCTGTGCACAGGCGCGCGTACTTTACCGCGACGACTGTTACAAAAAAAAAAGAAAAATAGGCGTGTTACTGCCTCATGCCCCTTTTTAAAGCACTTCTTCTATATTTAGCAAAGTCAAGCGCAAGATTAAGCCTTGCAGCTGATTGAGGTGAAACGAGCAGCTAAGGGAAAGAGTTCTTTGCTCAGCACTTCGAAAACAGGGGAAATATAAAGGAGTCCTTTGTTTTGATCGCTTTTCCTATACCGGTTTTTATAGCTGCACAAGTGTTCTGATGTGCTAAGTTGATTTACCTTAAAAATCCGGTCGCGATAACCCACTTCCGCTGCAGCGACAATTAAACAAACACAGCCCAGTAAATGAAGAAGAAAACCAAACCAAAATCTTTCAACATTTACCATATTTTAGTCGCAGGTACTATTGAGTCCTCATCCTTGACAAAAATTTACAACCCACCCGCGAGTTTCGGTGGACGTTTGGATCTTATTAAGAAGAAAAGTAGCTTTATTGTGATGACTCCAACGTTTGTGGTTTAAGGGTCTAATGGCGTGTGCGGCGTATGTTCACAATGAGGTACGGCTGCTATATAAACGTCCACTGAAAAATTACTCGCGGTTCTGGTTGTACAAATAATAAAGCAAAACAAGGTTTGTACATTACCTCCGTCTTTCGACGTCCACCTTGATGAACGTTTAAAGGACAATAATGCAAGAATAGGCACGTGGAACGACGTGAAGATATAGGCTGGCATTAACGCAGCACGGTATCCTGGGTAGTCTCCTACAGTTGTCATGTAAAGAAATATGAATGCGGTGTTGGATTCGTTAGGACAGAGTGACTTCAATGCCAAGTATAACCATTCATCCCGATAAGAAATTATTACCCAAAAATCCGCATCAAAGCGGCATTCCCCAACATCTTACTCGTTTACTTCCATGCCCAGACGGTAGAAAAGGACGAGGCGTCAAGAAAATCCTTTAATGAGCGATTAGGGCAATAAAGGTTGTGCTTGGCGATTTTAATGTCAGGCTGAGAAAGGAAGTCATCTTTAATCCCAACGTCAGAAAATTCAGCTGTCACGACAAAATGTCTGATAACGGACTGAGGCAAATCGACTGCATTGGTTACTGAACCACATAAGGAGAGCTATCAAGCTACACGGATGTCGATAGACCGAAATGCATGAAACCAAATCGAGCATGTGCTGATAAGATTTTAGGCTCGCTTCGAGTGTTATAAGCGTACGTGCGATTTGCGGACCAAACTTCGAATCGGATCACTATGTTGTTACTGCTGAGATACAGACACGCCTCTGTGCGTTATCGAAAAGCTGCAATTACAAAAGCCTGCCAGCGTCTTCGCCAATCAACTTCCACACCTGCTCTATGAAATTACTCTTGAAGGTACCAAGCACTGGAAACAAACACCCCATCACCGCCGACGAATTAGCCGTAACGCGAAAGAAAAACTGGTACGACAAAGAATGCCACGCTACTGCAGAGGTAAAATATGTCACCTACAGTGCCAGACTGCGATCAGACGCAGCGCTAGCTAAGTAGATTCAATTTAGGGAGCTCAAAAGGGAAATAACACATAACAAAGGCGATTCTGCCATAGGCGCCATCTACCTTGGAAGCAGTCTTCTCTCCATCGGCTATTGATCGGGTATTGTCAAACTCGCTTCAGACCTGGTAAATCCAACACAAATCAGGTATTCACCATAACCGAAATATTGGAAAGGACCAGCGCAATGAGGACACACAACGTCTATTTGTCGATTTTATTTTTTTTATTTATGTATTATAACTTTGTTCACATAACGGTTGTTTGTAACAGGAAAATCGAATCGAGATAGATATAGACAAGTGTATACACAAATGATCAGTATGTAAAAAGAAATCGATTAAGCGGTGATTGTCTGTCCGTCCGTCTGTCCATCTGGGCACACGATAACTCGAGTAACAATTGAGATATCTTAACGAAACTTGGTATGTGTACTTACTTGCAGCGTAGGACGGCTGGTATTTATAGGCAAAATGGGACAATAAGCACGCCTACCTCCCATATAACGGTAGTTTTGAGTTTTGAGAAATACGAAAACTGCGATATTTTAGTAGTAGGTTTCACAAACTTTACTGAAATATTCGCTTGATATACTGTAGTACCATAAAGTTAATAACATTGGAGCTCGGTGTGCTCATCCTAGTGGTGCCCTTACCAAAACTTCGCAGAAACTAGGTGATGAAGAGCATTTTCAGTATTGTTGTGTTTTTTGAACGATTATCTTGAAAATTATTTATACAGGATTGAAATCGGCGCAAGCGAACATTAAGAAAAGTAGGAAGTAAGTAGTCCATGAATTAATTTTTACGTATTAAAATATTTTAAAGCTGGGTTATGCAAGACTTATGCTGGATTTCCACTAGGCATTAAATGGCAAGAATTATAAATGACAAATTCGGGCATTAGAAAATAATCGTGTCATTACATTAAAAAAATAGTCATTAAGCTCATTTTCACATAGCGTTTTCTGAAATGGCATACATTTTTTTGTCATTTCAATGCCTAGTGGAAATTCGGCATTAGACTTGACTTGCCTTGCCTAGAAACTTAGACGCGATTACTCAGCGGGCCAACTATTACCTTTTCTATTTGTTTTGATTCTCAGCACTTGTATATGTACACGTAAATTGTAATCGTTTAGCTTGTTTTTTTTCACCACAATTGCTTCAAAATTACTATTAAAATAAATGTATTTACGCGTTTAAAATTGTGATTGTTTTTATTCTGTCTTTATTGGAAAGTGTCTTTTCGATTGCCAGATGAATTACATTTATACAAAAAATTTAATTTAAGATTACGACTGGGCTGGTAAGTCATTCCTACGTAGTCTTGAGGTCCTGTTGACACGCAATAAAGATCTTGCTAAATGATTTGGGTGCACTAAAAGCTTCGATACATATTTCGTCTTCCGTTGTTCTATTTCGGTTCGTACTTCTGGTATTCTCAAGTCGCGGTGAATGTTCTCATTTCGGATATACCAAGGTGCTCCGGTGATTGTTCGAAGGATTTTAGATTGCGTACGATGAAGGATTTCGATGTTGTTGCAGACTCAGGGGTTTTATGAAAAAATTAAATGGCAGCATGGTTCTCTCACGGCTCTCTTTGCACTTAGAAATTTAACTTGGAAATCAAATTCTATTGTTTTTCAAGTTTCTAAGAGAAGTTGGTTTTTTGGGTAACTACATACACGCGCTGCTCATTTGCCAGATATACAATTTTCAAGTCAAGTCAAGTCAAGTCTAAGTCTTGCATAACTGAGCTTTTACTTGAAAATCCCATTAAATTTTAAAGTCTCGAAACTCTCATCTTTTGGCCTGGGTGTAGCCTCCCAACTTATCTACTCGTATTTAAGGTTTTGCAATTTTCGAAATAAAAATTCCATTGCATGCGCTGTCAGATGTCATCAGCCGAGCATGAAACGGATGCTGGGCTTCACACGCCGTCAGACAATTGAACGTGTATGAAGTTCACTTACGGACATGTGAATGGGATGTGCATATGGATGTTTAAGCACACACAAAACAGGCTGACAAATACAATCACACTCACATTATTTATGGTACACATGTGTACATATGTGCTCAGCCAGGTAGTACGTTTGGGTTGCGCTCCGTCTAACCAGTTTACACGCCAGCTGACTACTGCCAATGCTACACTGGTTGCCTAAAAAAA
>NW_023458765.1:109364-111215 GCF_013731165.1 Rhagoletis pomonella
CAAATACCGTTAAATCTGTTAATGTGTTGCTGACTGGTTGTTAAAACTTTAAATTGCCGCCGACGAGCGTTTGCTGCCATTTTGTGCCGATACTAAAGCTCTTTATATGCTTTTGCATCGCATTTGCAGCAAACTTTTAGGCGCACTTTAAAATTCACCACTTGCTCTAACTCATATTGCACATGCGGCCAATAAGTTGTCCGGCCAGCCGCATGTCTAAAGTGCAAACCAGTGTTGCATGTGGCAACAATCGTGTGTGCTGGTGGCGAAGACACACTTGATTGTTTGGTTTTAGCTAATACTTTGCAAAATGCTATCTATTTGGAAGTTTAATTGAAGTGTTTGGTCATTGTGGCTGTGTGCAAAAGTATGGTTTGGTTTATTGGAAAACACTTACGATTAAATGCTTGCACGGAAACAGATAACTGAGAGTGAGTTCAAAAGCAATGTGCCGAAAATGAATTGATTTAAATATGGCTGCATACATATCGATTCCCCAAAATTTCAGAATTCTATGCATTCAGCATTAACCTTGCGGTAATTTAAATTGCAACAGCATCTATTGGCTGAGATGGAAGTCGTTTAATGTGGATTTAAATAAATAAATTTAAAATAATTGATTTTAAGACGAAAATATGATGTTTGAAATACATACCGGATTTGGTTTTCAAAATATGTACAGTGAAACCCGTTGGAAAGCCTTTTAGTCCTACATATAAGGCAATTTGAAATTCACCATTATTTACCTAAATAGATTCATCGGAAAATCCCCATGGTTTGACGAACCACACGAATCATGAAAGCAGATAAAATGTAGGGTCCCAGATAAAGCTTTCAGCACTAATTGGGTCCTGCCAACTAACCAAATGTCACAAATGCAAAATTTCACATCATTTACTCACACTCCTCTTTACGAACGGTACATTTTCAAAGAAATACTGGAATGAGCGCAGTATCGACTAACCGGTTTAGTTGCGTTTGACGTTGAACCAATCTATAGTCAATTCTTGAAGCATCATGGATTATTCGCGTGAAAATAGCGTAATGTTATGAGTAGAAAAATATGAGTACCGGTTCGTCAGGTCTTGAAATTAGACGTAATGATGGACGCAAACTCTACAGTCGTCGAAGTGTTCAACGCCGTACCCGCTGATGATAACAGAGAATGAAGAAGGGTTCATCGGCGGTGCAAAAGCCAGGTTAAGAAAGTCTTAACTTCACATAAGAGACGTGATTGTTTAAGATCGACTAAGGAAATATAATACCCGAATCCAGATAAATACAAATTGGTACGGCAGAAGCATAATAGTATTCAGGTCAAACTTCTACTAAGTTTTATAAGGTGCATCTTAAGCCAATATACGAAAAGTTCAGGCTACAGTAAAGATAATTTTAAATTGTTACCAGACTTGGTTACTATACAAATTATTTCCGCGCTACACTGCGGCATACTTCTCTTCCATTTCCTAGCTTTAACTTTCTATCATTTATATCTACTCGTTTACCTTTATATCCTATTTTTGTGTAGGTTGGCCAGTGTTTTCGCGAACAGGCAGTAACCGGCATGGAGACGAGTTGCATCAAATTACAAAATATGACCACAACAACATAGCCGCTCCACGGAAGACAACTAGAAACGAAAAGGAAAAACGAATACCAACATTAAAAATAAAAAAATACAATATACTTCAGCGCAGCGCTAGCGATGGCGTTTCAACTCACATCCGTACATCTCATTGCATACTTTTCGGCGTATTACCCCTTGTTTGATAACTCTCATTGTGTATCTGTGCGTTGTAACTTCCACGGCGTCCGCATATCGGTTGTGTTTATCAAATATTTTCTTTTTTT
>NW_023458765.1:111315-113726 GCF_013731165.1 Rhagoletis pomonella
CCTAAAAAAAAGAAAATATTTGATAAACACAACCGATATGCGGACGCAGTGGAAGTTACCACGCACAGATACACAATGAGAGGTATCAAAAAAAGGGTAATGCGCCGCAAAGTATGCAATGAGATGTACGGATGTGAGTTGAAACGCCATCGCTAGCGCTGCGCTGGAGTTTATTGTATTTTTTTATTTTTTATGTTGGTATTCGTTTTTCCTTTTCGTTTCTAGTTGTTTCCCGTGGAGCGGCTATGTTGTTGTGGTCATATTTTGTAATTTGATGCAACTCGTCTCCATGCCGGTTACTGCCTGTTCGAGAAAACACTGACTAACTTACACAAAAATAGGATATAAAGGTAAACGAGTAGATATAAATGATAGAAAGTTAAAGGTAAGAAATGGAAGAGAAGTATGCCGCGGTGTAGCGCGGAAATAATTTGTATAGTAGCCAAGTCTCGTAACAATTTAAAATTATCTTTACTGTAGCCTGAACTTTTCGTATATTGGCTTAAGATGCACCTTATAAAACTGAGTAGAAGTTTGATCTGAATACTATTATGCTTCTGCCGTACCAATTTGTATTTATCTGGATTCGGGTATTATATTTACTTAGTCGATCTTAAACAATCACGTCTCTTATGTGAAGTTAAGACCTTCTCAACCTGGCTTTTGCACCGCCGATGAAGCCTTCTTCATTCTCTGTTATCACCAGCGGGTACGGCGTTGAACACTTCGACGACCGTAGGGTTTGCGTCCATTAGTACGTCTAATTTCAAGACCTGACGAACCGGTACTCATATTTTTCTACTCGTAACATTACGCTATTTTCACGCGAATAATCCATGATGCTTCAAGAATTGATTGCAGCGTCAGCGTCAGCGTCAAACGCAACTAAACCGGTTAGTCGATACTGCGCTGTTTCCAGTATTTCTTTGAAAATGTACCGTTCGTAAAGAAGGGTGTGAGTAAATTATGTGAAATTTTGTATTTGTGACACTTGGTTGGTTGGTAGAAGCGTTGCCTGGGTTCATTCCCAGGACTCAATTAGTGCCGAAAGCACCATTTTGATACGCTTTGTCTGGGACCCTTTATTTTATCTGCTTTCATGATTCGTTTGGTTCGTCAAACCATGGGGATTTTCCGATGAATCTATTTAGGTTAGTAATGGTGAATTTGGAAAATTCCTCAAGATTTTGGATGGAAAAACTCCCGAGTGCATTCGGCTTTATGCTAGTTATATCTTCTTGTTAACTTGCATAAATATGTAAGTCCTTGATTAAAAAATGAACATTTAATGAATAATACATAGCTTAAAACCAAGATCGTAGCATTATTTAAACAAATAAAGGAAAAATGTATAAAAAATAGCTAAAGCAATTGTATGAAATTTTTGAAAGCATTTAATTCTTTAAAAAGTCATTGATTATACATATTTATACATACATACAAACAGTGTTGGACATCTCATTTTGGACCCAATTCAGAATAATATTGTTTGCCACTTCTGATTATTTATTAATTTTTAAGATTTTTAAGAGGAAAACTATAAGTAAAATGGTAAATGGGGTACGAAAAATTCAGATACTTAGGCAAGTGGGTTAAACATAAGGGGGGAGTTACTTAAAAGAGAGGTATTCTATATTCTTCAGATTACATTAAAAAATTCTAGATGCACAAAAATGTTGGTTACTTAAACGGGTTAGTAACTTATGCGGGGGGCAATTAAACGGGTTTTACTGTACATATTTTGAAAACCAATTCAGGTATGTATTTCCAACATCATATTTTCGTCTTAAAATCAATTATTTTAAATTTATTTATTTAAATCCACATTAAACGACTTCCATCTCAGCCAATAGATGCTGTTGCAATTTAAATTACCGCAAGGTTAATGCTGAATGCATAGAATTCGGAAATTCTGGGGAATCGATATGTATGCAGTCATATTCAAATCAATTCATTTTTGGCAAATTGCTTTTGACTTCACTCTCAGTTATCTGTTTCAGTGCAAGCATTTAATCGTAAGTGTTTTCCAATAAACCAACCATACTTTTGCACACAGCCACAATGACCAAACACTTCAATTAAACTTCCAAATAGATAGCATTTTGCAAAGTATTAACTAAAACCAAACAATCAAGTGTGTCTTCGCCACCAGCACACAGGATTTTTGCCACATGCAACACTGGTTTGCACTTTAGATATGCGGCTGGCCGGACAACTTATTGGCCGCATGTGCAATATGAGTTAAAGCAAATGGTGAATTTTAAAGTGCGCCCAAAAGTTTGCTACAAGTGCGATGCAAAAGCACATAAAGATCTTTAGTATCGGCACAAAATGGCAGCAAACGCTCGTCGGCGGCAATTTAATGTTTTAACAACCAGTCAGCAACACATTAACAGATTTAACGGTATTTG
>NW_023458765.1:113826-121263 GCF_013731165.1 Rhagoletis pomonella
GTTTTAACAACCAGTCAGCAACACATTAACAGATTTAACGGTATTTGTGAGGGAAATGGTGGAGTATGACGAAAACAACAATCAGCACAAAACAAACATGCACGTGATAGTGTGTGAGTTTGGGTTTCGTATGAATGTAACATACATACAGGCGTAAAATAAATTAAGCCACAAATTGCAATTTAATTTGACTTGGCATGTTGGAATATTTTAATTTCCAACGAAAACGTAGCGGTGGCGTAGAGCAATTTGTGGCATACATAAGTAAGAGTATGGAGTTGGTTGGCGTCTGGATGTGGCAGAGTTGCTGGTGGTGGTGGCGCGGTGATAGACCGGAGGCGCTGAAGTGCTTTTGGGCGTTTAAAGCAGGTAAGGATATAATGGGCGTGAGGACATGCCTGCTATCTTTGTAGCTATCTGCGATTATAACTGAGAATATTTGCTGCTACGCTGGTTGGTTACTTTCTTAAAGCGGCTGCTTTTTCAATTTCCTCTAATAATATGCTTTTTGCTAGCACGCTTTTAGGCATTACAACCTTTTCTGTGTAGGTTGAAGACAAAATTTATTGCTTTCAAATGCTGACTGTAATTAAATTTGCTAAAAAAAAACGTTCACTGCGGAATTTCATAGTTTAAATTACGCGCAGCGCATGTAGCGCCTTCAACAGGAGTTTTTTTTTGGCATTTCATACTTGCTGGAGCGTACATACAAAAACACGCACGATAGCACAGAACTCCAATGCACATACCTTCAGACGCACACAAATTATAAATGTTTCGCCTTGCGTAGGCGTTTATGTTTGGCAAGCGTATTAGCGTTGATATTTTATTGCACTGAGATGTCTGTCGCCTAGCGTAACACAAGTGCCTTAAGCGCATAGCTTTATACTACAGAAACGTATGGAATGCGCCCACAAGCGCCTAAATGTATACTTCATGCAATAGGGGAAATCAAATGCGCTCACCTTTTGTCGTTGCTCACTGATGCTGGTGGAGTACGCATCGTTCTTTTATCTACTGCCTCAATGCTTTGCTTTTATTGTTGTTTCATTTATTACGCGCCAGCAAGCGATTGTTCTTGTTGCGTGTTTTTCGCCAATGGTGCTGCTGCTAACGCTGTCACTGCACTGCGCTTGTCGCTTCCGGCGCCAACATTTCCGTTTATGCCACAGCCATAGATACCAGTAAGCGGGGTACATAAACACATACCGCCTGTACAGTTTAATAAATGTGTGCATATGTATGGGTGCAATTACGTGTATGCGTTGGTGTTAACGTGCTTAATGTTCTGTGAAAATATAAATACACTTTTTTCTCTGCGCGCCAGCAAATGTGTTTACCCTTTTGGCGGTGGTTCATAGCAAATGCCTGCGATAATTTTATTTTTTATTTATACTTTTTTGCTATTTTATACTTATTTACTTTTTTGTTTTCCTGCTTTTTGTTTACTTTATTTTTTATATCTCCATCAGAGTGTCACAAGCATACACATGCATACACATACATACGTATATGTGTATATAATGTTTTATTTCAAACATATCACTGTATTGTGTGCTTTACTTTTGTATATATTATTTTATATGGCGTATTAAAAATAAATATTTTGTCTGCATTTAAAGCGCTTTAATTTGTCCTAACATCCGTTTATGCTAATAAAAATGTATCCGCGGTTTGTTGTTCGCTGGCAAAATTTAGTCAGGAAATTCGTTCGTTGTCGGAAGTTATTTGTCCTTTAAATCGCATGTGAATGGGTCAGTGAGGCTTAGAACACAAATTCTTATTAGAATTCGTCCGAAATTAAAGCTTTCCGACAAAGTGCTGATATGCAATACTATAAGTGCAAGTGCACCATAATTACACATTTTCATATTAATATGGATCAATAGATTTTGCTCGCAGCTCTGCTCGAGTTATATTATTACGATTTCAAATGAAACAAAAAATAAATTAAATTATATCACCGAAAGTGCTTTCGAGAATGTACATATCTCTTGCAGCGATTATCTCATCTCTGTTAAATCTGGGAGTAAGCAATTCACTAACGTCGTTTATCAAACTAATGCTAATCGGACGAGGATTAGGTGAATAAGTAATAAAAAGGTTCCCGGTCAGGGGTACACCCCAGGGGGATCATCAAAGACGACCTAACCTCACGGTACTCAAAAGAGTAACGTATCAACTCAATGTGATGACATTTCGGTACCAATTGGTGGACATACTAACCACCTTGGTAGGCTTCGAGGCCTACTCATGCCTCTGTCGTTATTTGGGTCCCGACACTCGGTTAAAATGCAACTCCAAATTAAACCATTACTGGTTTTACTTGCATTTGTGTGTTAAATCACAGCCACCACGATACTCTCCGAAAGGCCGTACCCAAGAATAGAGCGGAGTAATGCTCACTCGCACATGCTCGACCTACTCGACTCACCCTACTGGCCTCGCCAGACCGGCAAATGCTCCACTCTTTCAACTAGCTCAATTTGCTTACACTTCGTCCTTACTTCCTGAGTTTCTCCCTCGCCACAGACAACTTCTCGAAACACACTTTCTGTGCTGTCTCCCTCATCGGAGACAACTTCAAGTTTTTCGCACATCACGCTTCTCTTACTCGTCTTTCTCGTCTCGCAAGTTTTGCTCATATGTAGCTCATGAACACACTCTGGGGCATTCACACTTGGTTAGTTATCACATTCCCTGGCTAAAAATTAAGTTGGAATTTGTATACTCTCATCCCGTTGGATTGTTCTATGTAGAAAAAAAATTACCCTTATTTTTTTATTTTGAAATCAAAAAGTATTTATAGCAGGGTTCGTATTTGCACACACATGCGCAGCACATCCTAATATTTTACGCTCACACACGTGTGCTGTGCATATAAAAAATTAAAAACTTGCAGATCACATGTGTGTGCTGTTTGGTAAAAAGCACGGGCACATGTGTGTACTTTATTTTTATTAATATAAAGCACACGCGCATGTGTGTGCTTTGCGTAGAGAAACTTATACACTTCGATTTCTATCTCAAATCTTAAAATAATTTTTTAATATGTTTTCTGTCATATAAAAAACAAACAACATCTCACTCGTTATGGAATTGTCTTTCAAAAAATAACGTTTAATAAACAAATTCTTTTAAAAATATATTATGTGCATGTGCATGGGCTGAAATTTGTACAAAAATCGGCTCACACACATGTGCATGTGCTTAATAACAAACAGCACACCCTTTTCTGTGAGCAGAGTTTGTTTTCCACTTATGCACACACATGTGTATGAGCAGTGAGTACAAGTTGAATGTGTTTCTGGCGTGTGTGTGAGCAGAGCATGTGTGTGCAAATACGAACCCTGATTTATAGATCGCTCAACGCGCTCATGTATTTTACATGGGAGAAAAAACAACTTTTTGTAGAAATGGTATGGAATTCTTGAAAATCAATATATTTCGATCGGAAAACTCTAGATCTCTCCAGGAGACTTCCAATAATAATTTTTTTAATACTAACGATTTTTCATTGGTGCCCTCATTGGACTTTTGGGGTTTTTGGCTGCTCTATAAATTATAGTTACTATGAAAACATTGCTAAATAAATAATTGAGTATTATTACAGGGAATCTTCTGCAAAGAAGCAGAGTTTTCCGATCGAAAAATATTGGTTTTTAAGATTTCTAAACCATTTATACGAAAAGTTGTTTTTTTCCAATATAAAATACACGGAAAACTTTGAGCGACCTCTAAATATTTTTTAAATTCAAAATAAAAAAAGTAGAGGTATATATTTCGGTTTAGAACAATCCTAGGGGTGAAAGCATAAAAATTCCGACTTCACTTTTTCTCAAGCATTTTTGGACCACCCTAGTGTACACACACAATATGCCCGTGAAACTAGAGGCCAAGTATAGTAAACCTGCGTTTTAAGTTTTTCTCTCTGACGTCAGTAGTCGCGTTTATCTGTAAAAGGACTTTGCAATTTTAAAAACATGATTTATCCCAAAAGGTATTTAAAAATTCAGTGTTGATTTAAAAAAAAAAAATAGAAATAAAACTATTTGAGTCAAAAGGACGAATAGGTACTGAAAAGGCTCTTTATTTTATTTTTACTTGTTTTAGCTGATAAAGTTAGAAGGACAAAATTCGAGGATATGATCGATCCGATTATTTATTTTATTAGCTGACTTCAAAAGGGAGGAGGCTATCAATTCGTCGGAATATATAATTTGTGTATGTTACCGCATAACTTTGGAGCACGTCAACCGATTTCGATAAATCTTCTTTGATCAGGGGTGGTCCCATACTAATTTGGTTTAGATCTGAACATTGGATCATGAAGTTGGTTGTGTTGTTTGCTTAAAATTACTTAATATTTTTAAACTTGAATTATTTGTTTATAAAAATATAGTTTATTCCGTAACAGCAGCCATATAAATCTTCGTTAGAAGCTTCGTGCAACATTAGAAAAAGTCAACAAAATATCGTAAAAATTTCGAGTTTTTTAATTCGATTTCTGGAAATATCATTAAGAAATCTAATTAAAATGCTTTAAATTTTTAGGAAGGTCTGTTGTTTTTTTTTTTAATATTCCACAGGCATTAAAACTTGGACCACACTTTTATAATAAAATAATTCAAATGAAAAAATGTTAGAATAAATAGTCAAATCTGCTCAATATGTGTGTAATTATGACAAACACTATATTTGCCTTGAAATGTCATTTTTTCAAAAGGTGAAATTGAAATTTTCCATTACGTTCCAGGATAAAGTTTTAAAAGGACATTTTCAATACTTGTTCGTCCTTGTGCACCAAAAAATTTATAATTTAAGTTTCTACAGAATTTTGTGTTTTATTTGATATGCATTTTATTATTCTACATTGCACTTAATTTTTTGAATTATTTATTGAATGAAAGAAACTTTAAACCAAATTACTGACGGAGACAAAAACTAAACACGCAGTTTTTTCTATATTTGCTCCCTAGTTTCGCGATTATATTGATTGTTTGTGTATAAAATTTAATCTCGCACTGTGATTCATTTACTTACTCTTCTGTCTTGATACAAAATTTAATTTTATTTCGGTAAACTACATTTCGCAGTTAGCGAGTTGAACTCTTACTTCAACACTTTTCTTGTCATCGCTTTTCTCATCTCCCTACAAATTCGATATCTGCTTATTGGCGGTTTTTGTGGTTCTAAACTTGTGGCAAAATTTTCACTCAGAAAACTTTTGATGAAAGTATCTAATAATTTGGCGCGTTTTTGTCCGCGCACATATTATTTCGTGTTTACTCTACATACATATGTACGTAGATATGACATGCATTCGCATATGTAGATATGTACTTAAAAATAAGTGCTACTTATACATAGAAGGGCACATAATAATGCCGGTTGCTTCTAAAATTTAATTAAATTAGACAATATACAGCGAGAGAAGATGCATATGTGTATGTACATTAGAGTGACAACTGAAGCTTGTGAAATTTGTTTACACCATTTAAATTTGAAATATTCTTATGTTACTAAACAAATTTTTTGATTAATATATGTATAAAATACTTTTAGGGTAAAATATGAGCATCATGAGCATCATCTAATTTTATACGTAGAAACGTAAAGTTCGGTACCAGCACCTCTATTGGCAAGAGGAAAAATTTTGGAAGGTGCCCCAAACACTATCTCGGAAACATTTTTTGGACAACCCTAATGTACATATGCGTGTACTTATGAAGGTATGTATATACATATGCATGTATTTACGAGTACTTTGGTGTCAAATGCAAATACATTTATGTAAATGAGTTTGTAGGTATGTATACATATCTATATATACTATGTATGTATGTGCACATGTATAAGGGGCGTTCCATACCAAAACGGACGGGATTCACAGTTCCTGTGTTTAATTTCTTTCAAATTTTTATGGTTGATGCATAAACATAAATAATAAATAAATATGAAATTTGAGCATGATTAATACATTTTTAAAAACTTTGCAGCACAAAAACAAAAACAATTCGATTTAATAGTTTTACAAATATCTCGAGAACGTAGCCAGGAAAAAATTAAAAAAAAATCACCCATTCACACATCAAAATTCTCTATGAAAAGAAATATTTAAAAAATGTTTTCTTGAAAAATTTTTCAGATACAAATTTTTTGAAAATATGCCATCACAAAGAAAACTTCAAAAAGTTTAAAATTTAAAAAGTCCAAATTTACAATTATTTTAATCATGTAGCACATTAAATTTTAGTATAATATTTTTTTTTTATTTTCCTTGAAAATGGTTTTGCGCATTTTCTTCCATAAGAAAACAGTGCAAAAAGCCGTCAGCATAAAAGATATTAAAAATCAACGCGATTTTGCAGTAGCTTAAAACTTGCACTTTATTATACTAAAATTTAATGGGCTATAAGATTGCATACTCTATACAATTTTCTAATTTATTATGTACTCATTTTACTCAAATTCGTTGTAAAAAAAAAATCATAACTCAAATTATTCCAGAGTGCACCCCATAATACTACACTTAAATATTGCGCAATACTCAGAGCTACCATTATGATTTTCTTCAATTTTTTTTTTTGAGATGGAATATTTTCAAAAACTATTTTTTTTATAAAAACATGTGTATGTCAAAAATTTTTCAAGAAATTTTTTTTTGTAATATTTCTTTTCATAGAGAGTTTTGATGTGTGTATGTATGATGTTTTTAATTTTTTCCTCGCTCCGTTCTCGAGATATTTGGAAAACTATTAAATCGTTTTGTTTTTGTTTTTGTGCTGTAAAGTTTTTAAAAATGTATTAATCAAGCTCAAATTTCATATTTATTTATTACTTATGTTTATGCATCAACCTTAAAAATTTGAATCAAATCAAACACATGAAGTGTGAACCCCGTCCGTTTTGGTATGGAACGCCCCATATACAAGCTCTACTTTACTTTAATTACAAACAAAGCAATAAGACATTAATTATAATGAGAAAATTAACTCTTTTCTAAAATAAGCTTTAAGTCTGAGAAAGTATGAGCATGTTCAAAATGAAGATGGACATATCGCACGTTTAATAATATACAAAACTATTTCAAATGAAATTTTGATCAATTCATGCAGTTGGTATACCAAAAGACAGATGGCAAGACACATATCTTCGCCATTCTTGGGAAGTTTAGTCTTCTGTTTGGCTGAACATATTCTCCTTACCTTATTATCTAATTGTATGATGGAATTTCCAAAAACGTAAATTTTGAAATATATCTCTATATTAGTAAACGTGAAACGAAATTTTTTATCTTATTTTAAATATAATTTTCTTTTAATTTTAAGATTTTATGGTTTTAAAAAGAAAAACCTGTTTTATGTAGGCATTTTTTATTTTCTTTTAATAAAATTGTTTTTAATATTGTTTTAAAACGTTTTTTTTTAATACAAG
>NW_023458765.1:121363-124190 GCF_013731165.1 Rhagoletis pomonella
AAATATATCTCTATATTAGTAAACGTGAAACGAAATTTTTTATCTTATTTTAAATATAATTTTCTTTTAATTTTAAGATTTTATGGTTTTAAAAAGAAAAACCTGTTTTATGTAGGCATTTTTTATTTTCTTTTAATAAAATTGTTTTTAATATTGTTTTAAAACGTTTTTTTTTAATACAAGTGCATTTAAATTTTAAAAGGGTTTCTTTACCTTTTTTATAATTTAAATTTTGGATTTAGTTGTTAAAAAAAATTATAATTTTTATTGAATTAAATTTTTGGGAACTTATAAATATAAATAAATTATAAATCAAATTATATTTTTATAGTTAAACTTTTTTTAATTTAAATTCCTTTTCATTTTTAGACTTTTAAAAGAAAAATATTTTTTTTTTATTTTTATTTAATCATTAGATATTTAATTTATTGACCATCCTTTTTTAACTTAATCTTTTTTCATATGTTCTTTAATTTTCCGATTTCATTGTTATGGAAAGAATTTTTATTCATTGCATTATTTAATATTATTGTCTTTTATATTCTAGATTTTATTGTTTCAACTAAAATATGGTTTTAATTTCATTTGCTTTTTAGAATCTTATCAAATTTTTTTAATTTATTTCTTCTTATTTTAATTTAACTTTTTTCTTGGTTAAAGAGAAATATTTTTTTACTTTCATTTAATTTTTAGGAATTTATTGTTATTTTTATGATACATTTTTTTTAATTGATTGTCGTGAAATTTTTAAATTTCCTCGTTCAAAAATATATATTTTTATAACCGACTTCACAAAAAGGAGAAGGTTATCAATTCTTCGCAATATATATTTTTTATTTATGTTACCGCACAACTTTGGACAACGTTAACCAATTTGTATAATTCTTTTTTTAAAGGAAAGGTGTTATCTTACAGGTGGTCTCATAATAAGTTTAAATCCGATCATTGGATTATGAAGAAATTAACGATAATCGTAAATTTTTATATGAAAATTGAAATCGGTTTTGTTTTTTGCTTAAAAGTTACTTGTTTAGTTTCATTTAATTTTAAAATGTTATTTGGTGTTTCTTCTTCCAATTAAATTTTTTAAATACACAGGTTTACAAAAAAAAAAAGTGTATGCATATTAAACCAAACCTATATATCCCTATGTTATTCGACATGCTGAATGCGAATCCGAGGTCCGTTAGCCTCCATCACGTCAGGTTCGTGGTCATTTGAAGGTCAAGTATGGAAAAATTCATTGAATAAACCTGAAAATTCAATAAAATTCATCGGAATTTGACCTTGGGATGACCTTGGAATGACCTCCAGATAACCTTGAGGAATCAAGGAACCTCCATACTCGGTTTCAGTGACAACAAAAACAATTTTTTTTTAACTTTTTATTGAATAAATTTTATGTCCTATTTGACCTTCAAATGACCTCCAAGCTGACATTATGGAGGTCAACGGACCTGGGATTCGTGTTCAGCGAATGTAAAACCTTATGTATATGAACTTTCAGGTTTATTCAATGAATTTTTCCCTACTTGACCTTCAACTGACCACGAACCTGACGTGGTGGAGACTAACGGACTTCGGATTCGCATTCAGCGTGTCGAATAACATAGGGATATATATGTTTGGTTTAATATGCATAAGCTTTTTTTTTTGTAAACCTGTGATATTAATTTTCTTTTAATTTTTATATTTAACTGCATTCAGTTTTCTTTCATTTTACTTCTTTTCCTAATTTTATTTGCTTTGGCTTTAGAATTTTTTGTTTTAAAAAGAAAAATATGTACTTTTAATTAAATTTAATTTTAATGAAATTATTTATATCTTTTAGTTTTCTTTTAATTTTTAGAAAGGGAAAATTTTGTTTAATCTTATTTAATTTTTAGACACTTTTTAATGTTTTCAAGTTTATTTTTTTATTAAGTTTCCTTTAACTTTTTAGATTGTATTGTTTTAAAAAGATACTTGTTCATAAAAGACAAACAGAATAAAGTAAGAAAATCTTTCAATTAGTCTTTCCGAAGACAGAAAAGAGATTTCACTATAGTCACCAGAATTGGCAATTGTCTTATTTGTAAGGGTGCGTGAACACAGAATGGCGAGCGAAGCAAGGAGCAGCGAAATGAATATGTGTTCAGTCAGAAAATACATTTCTCCTTAATCATTTAAACTGTTTCTCAACAGCGTTATGAAAATGAGAAATCAAATGGGAAATTGAAAAGTGTTGCCAGGTTGTTGATTTGGTCGTCATTTTGAAGATTTTTTACAGCCATGACGATTTTTCTTTATGTGCAACTTTGGCTGATTCTCAACTTTGATTATAGTTGCACAGACAACTAAAAATTCATAAAATAGTTAAAATTTTAATTTCTTACGTATAGCAATCAGAAGCTAGAATAAAAAGAAAAAAACAAAAGAGCTTGCTAGTTGAGTTTATTTAAATTCTTTATGTGTTGACGATTTTTACATGCAAATGATGATTTTTGAGAACCAAATTAACGATTTCTCATTTCAATGACCTGGCAACACTGAATTAGAACTGAGAGCTCTCAGCTCCAGAAAAACTTCTGAAAACGCTCGCTGTATGAACACTTTAATATAGCTGCAGCAATTTGAAAGCTCGGAAAGGTTTGGCTCGGCTCGGCCCCGTACCTACCCTAACTTCCAGATATTAGCAGTTCCTTCAAGACTACACCCAAATATTGGTATTTAATGCAGTGATGCTCAGAGAGACCCTCTACTCTGTTTGCGTCCATATAAAATCTACAGAGAGCTTTGAAGAGTTTTGCCCGCGGACGCTGTTTTGAGCATCACTAATTTAATGGAA
>NW_023458765.1:124200-124563 GCF_013731165.1 Rhagoletis pomonella
TGGTTGGTATATTTAAGGACGAATGGATAAGGATTGAGCCAAGAGCTTGTGTGAGCAAATCCAATTTTTGGCAGCCAACGTCAGTTACGCGGTTTTGCAGAATGACGATACGCGGTTTTGTACTTTAAACGACGATATGTGCAATAATAAGTAATAACTGGCGGGCCGCCAGCTCCAGTAACTTTGTTGTTTTTCAATCGCAAACTGACTACTCTCACCTCGTCATAGTGGGACGGTAGGATAACGACGTGTGACTGGGATTCATTTTCTCCACCAATTTCAGTGTTTTTACCATTCCATAGGGTGCAAAAGTGTTCTCTACATAAATTAATCACGCTCTGACAGCAGTTCGCCATACTCTTG
>NW_023458765.1:124663-125999 GCF_013731165.1 Rhagoletis pomonella
TTGGAAATTCCATCATACAATTAGATAATAAGGTAAGGAGAATATGTTCAGCCAAACAGAAGACTAAACTTCCCAAGAATGGCGAAGATATGTGTCTTGCCATCTGTCTTTTGGTATACCAACTGCATGAATTGATCAAAATTTTATTTGAAATAGTTTTGTAGTATATTATTAAACGTGCGATATGTCCATCTTCATTTTGAACATGCTCATGCTTTCTCAGACTTAGAGCTTATTTTAGAAAATAATTAATTTTATCATTATAATTACTGTCTTATTGCTTTGTTTGTAATTAAAGTAAAGTAGAGCTTGTATATGGGGCGTTCCATACCAAAACGGACGGGGTTCACAATTCATGTGTTTGACTTCTTTCAAATTTTTAGGGTTGATGCATAAACATAAATAATAATTAAATATGAAATTTGAGCATGATTAATACATTTTTAAAAACTTTACAGCACAAAAACAAAACGGTTTAATAGTTTTCCAAATATCTCGAGAACGGAGCGAGGAAAAAAATTAAAAACATCATACATACACACATCAATACTCTCTATGAAAAGAAATATGTATTAAAAAAAAAATTCTTGAAAAATTTTTGACATACACATTTAAAAAAAAAAAAAATAGTTTTTGAACGCCCCATATACATGTGTACATACGTACATGCAGATATATTTATACATATGTAGATATTTATACATACCTACAAACTCATTTACATAAATGTATTTTCATTTGACACCAAGGTACTAGTAAATACATGCATATGTATATATATACCTTCATAAGTACACGCATATGTACATTAGAGTGGTCCAAAAAAAATTTTCCTGGATAGTGTTTGGGGTACCTTCCAAAATTTTTCCTCTTGCCAAAAGGGGTGCTGGTACCAAACTTTACGTTTCTAAGTATAAATTTAGAGGATGCTCATGATGCTCATATTTTACTCTAGAAGTGTTGTATACATATATTAATCAAAAAATTTGTTAAGTATTATAAGAATATTTCAAATTTAAATTATCTAAACAAATTTCATAAGCTTCAGTTGTCACTCTAATGTATATACATACACATATGCATCTTCTCTCGTTGTATATTGTCTAATTTAATTAAATTTTAGAAGCAACCGTCTATGTATAAGTAGCACTTATTACTAAGTACATATCTACATATACGAATGCATGTCATATCTATGTAGTTATGGATGTTTATCTACGTACATATGTACGTATAGACAAACTCGAAATAATATGTACGCAGACAAAAACGCGCCAAATTATTAGATACTTTCATTAAAAGTTTTCTGAGTGAAAATTTTGCCGTAAGTTTAGAA
>NW_023458766.1:0-26738 GCF_013731165.1 Rhagoletis pomonella
GTAGGAAGTATAAATTCGCCTTGCCTTGTACCGAATCTAAAAATCACAACAAAAAAGCAATAATGGATAACACGCAAAGAAATAAAAACAGCTGTTGCGAAAACAAATGGGATATAAATCCTTCTGGCTCTTATCTAGATTAAAACTTTTCAAACTTAATTAAAATTATGTTGCGAAACAACCAGAAAAGCATAACTCGTTTGATCGGACACTTTGAAGGGATGTTCCAACGCAACTTTGCTTCGAACATCCGTCGAAGTAGCAAGTCCATGACCTCAAAGAACAACATTCACGCCGTCTCCCCACCAGAAAGTGCTAATGGACTAGAAGTGCCTCAGGAGGAGCCAGTGAATGCACACTATTTAAAATGCCAAATAGGTAAGTGGAGTAGACTACAACGTTGGCTTATAACTAAAAACCTTCTTTTGTAATAACTATTCAGGCTCCACTCATCGTAGATGGAATGCCGTACTAGAAAAGCATCCAGAATTGAAAACCGTTAAACGACAAGACGCAGTTAACACAGCCAATGCTTTGAAGAGGTTAAATTTTGATGTCGAAACAATACTCACAAAGCCATTAATGCTATATCAAAATGCCCTAACAGTCGAGAATCGTTACCAAGTTCTTCATGAGTGTGGTTTTCAACCCATCACTCTGGTGTTGTTGTCGAAATACATAACTGTTTTAAATAAGACAGTTTCTATGTTGAAATCCCATGGATATATCCCATTCGAAGCAAATGTATTGGAAAACTTATGTAACAGTTTCAATGATCTGGAGCTACCCGCCGAAAGATTTAAGGATTTAAACGAAGCAATACATTTAAAATATTTACGAGAATGCATACTTAATGCATATCTGCGGCAACGTTTAGATATGAACGACAACGACATTAAAAAACTATGGCAAGTGTACCACCGTGTGCGCCACCGCAGTTTCAAATCAGTCCAATCAGTAGTGCAGGTGCTGCTCGAAGATCTACGATTTCCAAAAGAGCGTATAATTAAAAATGCTTACCTATTATATGGTGATGCGGATAATATTCGGCGCATTATCAAAGAAATTGTAAGCATAGATGGGCAGGATATGCGCGATATTGTCTATCGACGTCCGAAGATATTAATGTCTTCCTGTGATGGATTGTTGAAAACACTTGAACATGTAAAAGCTTATGGCATTTCTGAATCGGCAGTCATAAAATGTTTGGAAATATTGACACTTGGATCGGATACAGTATTGGAACGACTGAAAGACCTGCACACCATTGAGGAATTCAAAGTGTTGGGCACCAACCCACGTGTTCTTCGGCTGGTACATTACCAAAACAAAGCTCGTTTGCGCCTAGAATACCTGAATCAGCTAAAGGTGCGTTGTGCCTCGTTACACATTTTATCAGGGGGCTCGGAAAAGTTTGCCAAGTATGTTGTGCCTACGTATCTTAAAAAAAATGTTATCCTTATAAAATTTTTCTTTGCTTTTACAGATTTGCACGCGAGGGAACCGATCGCACTAAAGGCCGTGATGTTGTAGTTTATTTGGCAAACATTTTGAAGAAAGACGAAAATGATGTGCGGACATTACTTGCAAGACATCCAAATTGGTGTCACATACCGGTGTTGCAACTAAAGCAGTGTTTTGATTTTTTACAATCGAAAAAGTTTCCAATATCGGCCATTTATGATAACATCCACGTATTATTATACCCCATGTAAGATTTAACATTTTCAGAATATTTCTTATAAAAAAAAAAAATTAATTTGCAAAATTTCCTAATTCGCAGACAACGGATAGAAGAGAAGCTTATGCAATTACAAAACCCAGAAGTTCTGGAAGAATTAAAACTGCCGGTGAACAGCATTTTTTATTTGGATAACCATGAAATGCTCACACTCATTATTTACTTAATCGAATGCGAATTCCATTTTACTGGAGATGGCATTTGGACGGAACAACAAACTCAACCTGTGGAGAACTTTAACAACCTACTGCCTGATTTTCCTGAGGGCCTAAACAAAGTCTATAAATACGGAATTAAACCCGCCGAAAGCAGCAGTTCCACAGTACAAAGATCCGACTCAGTAACTGTGCAAAATTGAAAAGGTGTAAATATTAAACTTACAGATACATATGTACTATGATCGAAGTAAACGAAAGACATCGGTGTCTTATATTTCTACCATTACTTTTTAAAATACAAGGCACTGCTACTTTGCACTCACGCGATTTTGATCGCGCTAAACAAGTGCGAATATGTATGAAACTACTATATTCGATTTGGAGCGCTCGCATGCCGACCATACGCGTTTACATATGTATACTTATGTTTAAGTATGTATGTAGTTATATATTATATCTACCCCGATTCTGAACAGAAACTTCCCGGGAGTTTTCTCTTATCCTTTCCTTCTATCATGAATAAAAATTCCTTGAGGATTTTTTATATTAAATGGCGGAGTTGAGCTCTCAAAAAAGCTTTTCCGAAGTTCGAATTTCCTCCTCATAAGTTTTCGGGGAAAATGCTACTCCTGGGGGTTAATTATTGGGGGATTTCTTTCTCGGCAGAAACAAATTCCCGGAGAACAATCTCCCCGGGAGTATTAAGAATTGGCATGTATGTATGTATTTGATTTTTTAACCGATTTTACGAAAAGGAGAAGGTTATCAATTCGACGGAATGTTGTTTTTTGTTTTATGTATGTTACCGCACAACTTTGAATCACGTTAACCGATTTCTATAATTTTTTATTTTTTTTTAAATGTTACCTCGCAGGTGGTCCCATACTAATTTGCTTTAAATCCGATCATTGGATCACGATAATCTTAAATCTTTATATGAGCATTGAAGTCGGTTTTTTTTTGCTTAAAAATTATTTGTTTTGTTAAACAAATATGTATAAGTATTTATGATTATATGATGCCCAAGAACACAAGTTTAGTGGAAGATATTTCTATTAAGAGCCAGACACATTTAACCTTAAATGCTATTCATCGGACCATGTACATTCACTTCATCTCTGGATCGTCATTTGATACTGCAGGTTCTGATTCAGTGACATCTGCTTCATCGTCATGCTTAACAGTGATGGCTGTATGTTTAATAGAACAATTTTTAAGTTTGTCCAATATTTCTTTGTAAGCAGGAGAAATAGGTTTTTGAACAACTTCTCTGTACGTGTACTCCGAATCCTCATTTAGCTTTACATAAGTAAGAAATCGGTTACATTAATTTTATATTCATCAAATAGAGCTATTTTTGTCTCAATACTCACATTCAAACTGTACGACATATCCGAATCGAAGCCTCTTAGATCACCGCACACAACAAACGGTATAAGTTTTTGATTTACTTTCGAGTCGGTTGCATTAACTATCATTTGCACATCGTCGACCATAGGATTGATCATTTGTGGAATGTAGCCATCTGGACATCGATAGTTTTGGCACACGACGAACGCTTCAATACTAGAATTACGCGAGCTTGCAGGTTTGGCAATTGATACTTTCTCGAAGAATATGCGCAACTGGGAGTAAAGTAAACTTGTGTCTTTACCGCGGAAAATCTTAGCCACGAAATTTCCTCCAGTCATTAGCACGTGTGTGGTTATACTAAGTGCAGCTAGCAGCAACTGGCTTTGAATGTATTCGTCGATATCATGTAGACCAGTAACATCAGGTGCGCCATCACAAATAACCAGTTGTGCCTTTTGTGATTCACCACCAAAATGGTCAATTATTGCCTGGGCAGTGCTTAATTTTGTTATATCACCTTGAAGCTGCGTAACTCCAGGCAATGGTGCCATTGCTTGCAAATCTACTGCGATAATTTTGACCTCCTCATTGTTAGTACGATTTTCATAGAGACGTTTGGAAAGCACCTGCGTCCAGCTACCGGGAGCAGCGCACAAGTCTACAGCGCGTGTGACATCTTGTAAACAAAGAAATTCTGTGTAAAAATTATGAAAACGAAACCATTGCAACAATACCTTTCAAAATGTGGAACTTTTCATCGATCTGCAAAAGTTTAAAAGCGCTCCGAGCTCTCCAGCCCTCTTCTTTGGCTAATCGATAGTAAATGTCTCGCTTGTCTTTAGAGGTTTTTCCCATTCTAAAGCTTCACTTCAATTTATTAAATTTTCACTATTTTACTTATTTCTTTTCATACAGTTTTACCTTTTATTTTTTATTGACTATGCATTTTTTAGATTACATACGCCTTTTCCTTTTTCGCAATAAAATAGAACTGGAGAAACATCGATGGAGACGATACATCGACTATTTATACATCAAGTGTAAAATTTTCGATGTATTGAAGCAAAACATCGATATTTTCTATGCATCGATGTTTTTCCGACATCCCTATTTTAAATATCATATCTTGTCAACACGTGCAACGGCCGGAATACAAATATTTTTTATTTTTCGCTTAGATTTAAAAACAAATCGACATGTCTTTAATGCGGATTAGGTAAATACTTCAAGACAGATAATTATGCAAACATTTAAAATTTTATTAATTAGGAAACCGAAAACTCGCAAGGGTAAAAAAATATTGGTGGCGCGGGAGCCGCAGCTTATAGAGTCCACTCGTAATATGCTCTTTGTCGATGGACGCAAATGTGGCGGAGATATAAAATCATGCATGAAGGACCTGCAACAACTGCGCAAGCCTCTGCTAAAAGTGCTAAACCGTAAAAATGACATTACACCTTTTGATGACCCTTCTTCTTTGGAATTGTGAGTCTTTTATGGCCTTTAACAAACCCCTCCTGATATCTTTTTTTTAAGTTTGACTATGAAAAATGATTGTGCTCTTTTTGCATTTGGCTCAACGTCTAAAAAGCGCCCAAATAATTTGGTACTTGGACGCATTTTTGAAAATGAGGTGTTGGATATGATAGAATTGGGTATAAAACATTACACGGCAATGTCGGAGTTCAAAACCGAAAAAATTGGAACAAATGTTAAACCATGTTTAATATTTAATGGGCCACGTTGGAATCAAACTGAGGAATTGCGTCGTTTTCGGAATTTGCTTTTAGATACATTCCATAAGGATAAAGTGGACGCTATTCGTCTCCAGGGAATTGAACATGTTATAAGCTTCACATGTACCGAAGATTTGGCCATTCTGATGCGATCCTATAAGATAATGCTGAAAAAATCCGGCCAAAAGACCCCGCGCATTGAACTAGTAGAAATTGGACCTTCTGCAGATTTTTCGATCCGACGCACAAAAATTGCATCGGAGGATCTGTACAAACAGGCAAGAAAGCAACCTAAACAATTGCAGCCAAAGAAGAAGAAGAACCTTACTTTCGATGAACTGGGAAATACACATGGTCGTGTGCATTTGGGAAAACAGAATGTGACGAAGATACAAACGCGACGCGTGAAGGGTTTGAAGAAAACTCCGGAGGAAAAACGAGAGAGCAGACAAAAGAAAAAAGAATTGATAAAAGCAGCCGCTCGAGAGCTATTAAACAATACAGAATAGTATATGTATATAATTTTTATATGCTAGATTTTAATAAAAGTTTTAAAATTGATTCACATACGTTTAAAAAGTTTTCATTATCGACGAAACGTACATTTAATGTATTTAATGTATTGCACTAACTATATTGCGTATGCGTCTACTCTTTGATTCATAAAGAGCGTTTTCTAATACTTGTATAATGTACACCAGGCTACTCAAATCTGTCTGCACAAGCAGATCCTTTCGGTTTCGTTGCTCGTCCGGATGAATTGCTTGCTGCTCGCCAACTTCTAGCAAATCTCTGTTTTCATTTTTAGGTTCGGTATGTAGAAATAACTTCATTGTTACGCGTATACTGTTTTGTCTTAAAAGACTGCGTGTTGCTATACGTACCTCCAATCGCCATTCAATATTTACCAACCGATATGCTCGTATATTCGCAGACTTAATGGATCCCTCGATAAAGTGATGTTTGCTGTGCACAAATTGAGTTAGCACTTCTATAATGTTATCATTATAGCCTTCCTCTTGTTGCAATTGTTTTAAGTCAATTTCACTAGCATTGGCCTTAGTAGCATCAATAAGCAAGGCAATAAGTGCTTCAACTGCATGCTGAACTTCTTCTGGATTTGAAACATATTTTTTTGGCAAGTTGCTGATAGCGTGGAATGTTGGGGCCGTAACTCAAGTATTCAAAAGCAGACTTGCACAGCTCTACAATATCATCAGGAGACCGCTGGTGCAACAACTGCAAATGCTCACGTTGTTCTTTCTTTAGATTTAATAACATTTTTTCTATTTTAGCTTTTAAATTATTTAATTCGTAAATCAGATTCCATCGATATACCTAGGAGTAATTAAAAGTTGATTCCAAATAATTCGTCAACAACTATCGAAATACATAAATAACAACAGCTGACGAATCGTCGCTCAACAAATAAGGCTGTGGTTTCGTTAAGAGCGATTTTTCGTCTGATGGCAGAAAAACGCTTTTTTGACAGATAAGATAAAATTTATGAAAATGCACAGCGCATGCCACATCCATATATTGTTTTAGCTGCTGCGCGAAGCGATAATGGAAAACTCCATGAACGAAAGACACAAGATCACGCGGGAAGGAAAGAAAGAGAAAAGTTATTTTCTAGCTGCCGAAATCTCGACGCCATCTTTGTTAGAGTCGCTTTATTTTGACTCTAAAACTACGGGGCATAAAATTTAATTACACTGCTGATATTCTTGAAACTAAATATATAAAATCCACAGCAATTTTCACCAGTCAAATAGGCATCAGCTTAAAATTGCTAACACGATCGATGCGAAGCCGAAAATTAAGACCAATCCTAAGCTGAAGACCAAAAGAAGTGTCAAATTTTGGTGAATTTGTATGCTGTTAAGTAGCTGTAAGACGTGACAAGTGCAAGTCCTTTACAAAAGTCTCTCAAACTGAAGAATTTCCAAAACAGATTGCAGGAGCAGTTACACTTTGCATGTTAGGTGGCTTTCGAGCTGTTTTTATTTCTGAAAATCAAACTTTCCGATACTATTTTTTGTCTGTTTACACGGTTAATGTCAACAAGTCCACTCCAATATGTTTTTAACAGGCTAAATTATGGGAACGATTTATTCACATGGAATAAGGCTGATTTTGTTGTTTAAAATTTAATTTTTTTTTTATTATTTGATCGCGTTAAAAGTTTATTTATTAATAATCAAAAGTTTTCTTTTCCAACAACAAATCAATTCATAAAACAATAAATTTAACTTCAGGAATTTAAGCAAGTGCAAAAACATACAGTTTAATTACCCTACAGATGGAAATATCCATCAAACACTCCCATGACGTTTTTAATGCCAATGTGCAAAAAATGATGAAAACAAATGTACACATGTGATATTTTATCTTCTTTCAACTTATGGCCTTAACTATAACCTTAACCTTTTTAACCAACGCAAAATTTGCAAATGTGTTAGTAAGATATATGAGAATGTTATACCAGGTTCACATATAAGTCGATTATCCTCATTTTCGAGCTTAACACCCTAATCTGTAATTATAACAAGAGATTAGCCATATAAAATTCGTACCTTGTTAATCTGTAATTATAAAATAATCTCAGATTTAACCGATAACTTTTCGGTGTCCATCCTAGTTTTATCGATTGTTTTTGCGAAAGAGAGGAGAAATGCCAAATGTAAAAGTAAACAAAAATGTACGCTAGCAAGTAAAAGAGGTTTGTAAAGGTATTTTTAATAAAATGTTAAGTTAAAATATATTTATATTGCAAATTAGAGAAGAAAAACGTGATCACGGTGGCACAGAGAAGAAACATAAATTTCCCTTGAGATGTGAGAATAACAAGCACAACAAATTTGACGGCTAATAATCTGAGATTTGCCTGTGTAAACGGGGTGATTAAAAAACGAGCTTTGATTGAGATAATATTGATATGTGAACATAGTTTTAGTTTCCATCACCAAATTCTTATAGGGTAGTGAGTCAAGGCTCCTTTTGTTCTATGCCTTTACGTGTTTGCTGCACTGTGTCCGATAAAACTTTCATCGATTATTGGGAGCGATGTTGTCAATTAACAGCTGTTCTGTTGACAAATGAGAAAAATGTAAACTGTGAAGTTCTCTACGGTAAATAATTTTCTTGTTTATTTATTAATAAATAAAACACTCATACCGTAAATAAATAATGGATTTCGACAGTCCGGATGTGGAAAAAGATTTTCCTGGGCTGTATGCCTCTGAGGGTGGAGATGGAAAATCGAAAAAGAGCAAAGAAGATAGCGATTGTAAGTCGGCATTTTGCAAATTGAAAATAAATTAAATCTGTTTAATAAGAAATTCAAATATGTTTGCAGATAGCGAAAGCGACCATGATAAATTAAGTAAAAAGGACTTGCTTATTGGTAGAAGAAAGGACAAGAAAGATAAAGGCAAAGACCGCGGTTATGCGGCGTTGGAGGGAGAAAGCTCTCCAGAGGAGGATTTGGATGCCAAGTAAGTTTTCTGTCTGTGGAAAAGTATGATATTTTTTAATGTCTCTGTAGAAGTCCATCGAAATCCAAAAAATCAAAGGCATTCAAATTTGCTTCTTCAAAAAGTAAAGAGAAGCGTGAAAAGTCGCGTGATAAGGAAAAGTCGGAGAAGGAGGCACGGGAAGATGAAAAACCGCAGGAAAAGGTAAAGACGGAAAAAGAAAAGGATCATAAGAAGAAAGATAAGGAGCGCAAGGAAAAAGAAAAGAAGGAAAAATCAAAAGATAAAGAAAAGGATAAAGACAAAAAGGACAAGAAGGCAAAACAAGTAAACAATGTATCTGTGGAAGTACTTGAATTGGGCGACGTACAGCCAGTTTTCGGAGTTTCAGTTAGTTTAGCCACGGAACGGAGCCGCTGTCATGACGGTGTTGACCTACCGCTTGTGGTGCGCGATTGTATAGACTACCTTCAAGAGCACGCTCTTAAAAGTGATCAAATCTATAAAGTAGAACCGTTAAAAACACGCATCCAACATTTCAAGCGTCTGTATAATAATAGAGAAAGGCAACCAGAAACAGATGAATTGGATATACCAACGGCCTGCGCGCTGTTGAAATTGTTTTTACGGTACATATTACAATGCTTTCATATGTTAAAGTTAAACTGTATCTTCTATGTTATTTTTTTTTTACTTGTAATTTTTGTGTCTATTTTAGTGAATTACCTGAACCGATTTTAACCACGGATTTGATATCACGTTTTGAAGATGCGGCATCAATTAGTTCGCAGAGCAAACAACAGGAGGAGCTAAAACAACTACTTGAACTACTTCCCAGCTGCAACCGAACACTGTTATCATGGATTCAACTCCACTTTAACGCGGTTATTCTACATGGTAAACATAATAAACTAACAACCGAATCGTTGGCAATGCTGTTAAGCCCGCCGATGCAGATGTCACACCGGCTGTTGGTTGCGCTGTTATCTCAAAGTGTGATCTTGTTTGCTGATATGACTCTTATCAAGTAAGTAAATTAAATAAAACTGAGAAGATCTCGAACATCTTGATAAGATAGAAAAAATCTGTTTTAAAATGTAAAATAAGTTAAGAATAGATTGTTGCTTCAAACAAGCAGTATGTTGTCAAGACGAAAACCGCATCGCCTTTACAGACTCGTCAAAATGATCATAAAGTAGAAAATATGGAATTAAGATAAAATTTTTGTTGACTTATTCTTTCATACAGATATGTTCCTCCAATAACAGCATCAAGTCCGAAACTCCCAGAAACTCCGGAAGATATTCAAGTAGAGCTACGCAAACAAGAAAGCTTACTAGCTCAAATTCACGCAGAAATGAATGCTGGTTTTGTTTCCAAAAAACGCGAGGAACAGCTATGGGAAGTGCAACGCATAATTACTCAACTTAAACGCAAATTACGCAGCTTTGAGAAGCGACACGAAAAGTCAATGGAAGAGTCACAAACAGCCAGCACATGTACACTACCCAATAGCAGTGACACGACTGACTCAAAATCCACCCAACCACTTCAAGGTTGTGATGCACCCCTCGTTAATGGATCGGCCAAAACGCCCATAAAACCCGAGTTTATTAAAGACGAAACTAAAATTAAAACTAATACCAAGTTTACTACTGAGTCACCGGAAACAACTGCAACAAGGAGTTCTTTAACCCACGACAATGTAGATTATGAAGCAAATGACGTATTGCAAAATGAACCACAAAATGTCATCCATTCGGAAGAATCGCAACTTGCAGTAGATGGTACACATCCTGATGGATTTTACATTGATGAAGATTCTTCCTTCCTAATGGTACCTAAGACACATCCTGAATATTCTGAACTAATTAGATTGCAATTAGAAAGTCAGGAGTTACTTGCTTGGAAGAATCAATTACAGGCGCGTATTACTGCAGAAAGAGCGGAAGTATTAAGGCTAAAACAACAACATCAACAGCTATTGGCTGCAAATTGTGCAAATGTAGCCTCAGACGATGCTGCGGCTGGTGGCGATGGTGATTACGAAAAAATAATAGAGCACTATATACGCGAGAACACCTTATTGGAACACAAAAAGCAAATGCTTGTCCAAGAGATATTCGACGAGAGGCGCGAATGCATTGCAATGCAAGTGGAATTGGCGCTGCAAAAATTTAAAATTTAACGAACAAATACATAGGTCTAAATATGTACATATGTTTAGGCGCGTACCGCCATAAACATCTATGTATGCAAAAAAAGTTTTTATATTTTTTAGGTACAAATCCCTTTCTTGCTGGAAGATATTCATAACTCAACAAAACAAAAAACGGCTTTAAAGCTTTTGGTCAATGTTTTCCTATTACTTTCCTGCTATATTTGCTAACCAAAGTGAAAATGAGTAAAGCTGCACAATTGACCCTAATTTTGACACAACATAAAAGAAAAGCCATTTTAGATTATGACAATCTTCCAGGAAACGAGCGATATATACACACATACAGTCAGTGTCAAATGTATGTAAGTGTACACCTTGTTCCAACTATTTTCATGAAAATTTTTTTCATGTTTCAACCATTAATTTTGTAGAATTTTTTTGTCTATTTTTGTATGGAAGAAAATGCGCAACACCCTCCACAAAAAAAAAATCTAAAAAGACAACGGTAATTCCGAGCGACTTTGAACTTGCACTTTGTTTTACTAAAATTGAACGGGCTACAAAACTGCATACTCTAAAATTTTCTAGAAATTCTGAATGAAAATTTTGAAATTTTGATGAACGTTTTTCGAACGTTTTTTTTGAACTTTATACAAAGTGTGAAACTTTGATTTATATGGTTTATGTTAAATAATAATCTATATTTTCATAAATAATTAATGAAAAAAAATTTTCATTAAAATAATTGGGAATATTATATTATAACAACGTATTCACTTATATTACTCAGTGAATTGTATGTATATAGCACAGTTCAAAAGTATTTATAAATATGTTTTCTGCTTTTAAAATATCTGAACATCTTTAGATTAAGAAATTATCAGATTGTCAATAGTTTGTACAAAACAATTGATTATATTTTATTGATCAAAAACAAAAAAATATTGAGATTATTTTAACTACCCAGTGCATATGTAGCAATGTAAGTAAATCTACTTAATTAATAAAATTACACGCTTGAAAAAAGATCCAATTTTCCAATTACTCGGCTTATTAAACAAAAAGCGAATTAATTCTTTTTTAAAATACTTTAAAATTCAAAACAAAAAGTTCTAATTAGTAGTTCCCTAGTAGTAGAGGCATTAAAGTGCCACCAACTTCAAGCAGGCGAAGGCATTGTACGTGAACGTCAAATCGTAGCACATACACAAATGTACATGCAGAACGTACATGTTTTGATTGCGCAGCCGCTGGCATGCGGTTATCACACGCGTCGCTGTCGCATATGTCAAATTGATCTGTTCCTCTGCTTCCGTGTACATGGGGTGTCGTTGTTATTGTTGTGAATTCGTCGACTTCGCTGCTTTGTAGCTCGCAATTTTTTTTAGGCAAGAATCAGCAGCCATCGAAGCAGGAAGAGGTTACAGCGAGTGCACTTAATTTTGTAAAGTAAAAAAATAGCAAAATGTTGAAGCAAGTAACCAAACAATTGGCTATCCAATCCGTGAGGAATTTCGCTACCACAAAGCAGGTGATTATCAATTATTTATTGCAAAGAGTTTAGTAAAACAGCTCAGTTCGAATATGCCGTGAAGTGACGAGTGCATGCAGTTTACGTAATCATCAGTAAAGTAATAATTTAGGAAAATGTTAATAAAATAATACGAAAAATCTGAGTGAATGAAATCTTCTCCAAATATGATGCCGTATTTGCAATGGCAAATGTTAAAATATGTTGAATTTATATTTTAGAACAACTTCAAGGTCACAGTATGCGGTGCCTCTGGTGGTATTGGACAGCCCCTTTCGCTGTTATTGAAGAACAACCCATTGGTTACGAACCTGTCACTGTATGATATCGTGCACACACCCGGCGTTGCTGCCGATTTGTCGCACATTGACACCCAAAGTACCACTGAGGGACACGTCGGACCAGAGCAATTGGGCAAAGCTCTAAAAAGTAAGTTTATCATCTTGAATTGTATTTCATCATAATTACAACAAAAGAGGAGGTTTTCTGCGCGATGGCCTTCGATTTAAATGAAACTTTGCACGTATGCTACTTTCATAGCAAAGCCATAATTTCAGGAGCTACCCAGTAGATAACTTCAGGAGTTAAAAGCCGTTCAGAAAGGCCTTACTGAGACCCAAGAGGCCTTCTACTCTACATTCCTTTCTCCTTTTTTGTATGGAGTGGCACAAATTGAAGGGCTTCTTCTTTCGCTACCCATGAGAAGCCTTCCAGATGGGCTTTTATAGGACGTACTCCAGAGGGCCTTTTGGAGGAGTTCTTTTAAAGTGGCTTTTATATATAAAAATCATACATCTTTGAAGCATTTGCTAAGGTTTATATCAAATTTGTGTTATTGCAACATAAATGTTTATTGAAATTCATTTGTAATGCTAAATAATTTAAATTTTTGCATTCGCTTACATTGTAAATGGATAAGCCCTTCTAGAAGGCATGCAAGGAAGCACTTTTTTCTGCGTTTCTTGTGTAGGCCTCTTTGAATAGCTTTACTTAAGAAGGCCTACCTAAATTATCTTCTGGGTAAGAGACTTTCGGAAAGCATTCTTGACAGTAAAGATGCCTTCCGCTCTGCATTCCTTTTTCCTTTCCTTTTTGCATGGAGTGACACAGATTGAAGGTCTGCTTTCACAGCCGACAAACGAATATAAAATTCACTATGGGTAAAGAAAACGTAGGAAAAATAAACTATTTGGACATAACAATTAATCCTTTCCGGTCAAATCTGTCCCTGATGAATATAAAAATTTTTTCCTCTTAATTGCAAGGTCCATAGAGCCTCATAATACAAAAAGTAAAAAAAAATATATATATTCAAAAGTTGTTTTGGGTAGCTATTAGGGCTACCTCAAATTTGTGCAATATATTGTACAAAAGTCCGCAAACGAGTAAAAGCACTCAAGAAAACTCAATAAATATTTCACTAAGTTTGACGGAATAAAACTTTTATTTCAATGAAAATGAACTTATGTATGTACAAAATAATTGTTTTTACTGCAGATATGTTGGAATGAATATTTTATATCTTTTTAAGTATGTTTAGTTAAGATTTGCATTACAAAATTTTTAATTTTCTCCATGCGAAAAGAATTATAAAAAGAAATTTTGAAAAATTTCAGATACAATTATAATATACCATACAAATGACCGTTTTAATAAACCTTCGCGGTTTTTCTGCCTTCAGTAGATCAAGAAATCAAAAACCTACCCTTTACTGGAACAACAGCGCACAAGCTCTTCAAAAACAACGGCAAAAACCACCCTAATTGCCTGTTAAACAGCAAACTCTGCGGACGTTTTTACAAGACACTTAAAAAAAAAAACTTTGGAAACTTTCATACTGTCAGAAGTTATGCTACTTTTTCTCCTGATGTTCCGCATACACGACTACGTGGCAGCACCTAATTGCACGCTTCTTACAGCATAATACCGTTATATGCGAATGTGGCATGTGAATTCGTGAATAGTACATATCGCACACGATCTTCAAAAGTGACACAATTCAAAATTTGGCAATTCAAACTTTATCGATTTTGATTTTGAGGGTTGCGGTTACCATGTACGCACTGTAAATGTTTTTCATCGGATAAACAGAATTTAAGTTAAGAACAATTAAAAGGTTAAAGCTATGAAAAGCGCGTTTTGAAAAAAATTGGTTTCGAAATTTTTTTTGTATAGGAGCCCCTTCCCTAAATTTCATCCTGGCTACGCACATGCGAACAGCTGATCGGAATTTTGTTTACACACAAAAGCATAAATAAAAATAAAAAAAAAAAACACGAAAAGAATATAAATTAAGATTCGCTAAAGGGTGCGTTCAGAAATGCATCGAGCCAAAGCATCAGACGCTTTTATTTCTAAACTATAAATGATGCAAATGTCCAATATACGCAACCACGGTTAAATGCCTAATTGGAACGTAATTGCGTAAATAAGATATTTTCATCAGTTGTAGTTTAGAAGTAAAAGAGACTGATGCTTTGGCTTGATGCATTTCGGAACGCACCCAAAGCTGCATTTATATGCATCGATTTCTGTCGACTGGAAAATTGAATGAGAAATCGACTAGCCCAAGCATTTACATTTTACGGTTGTACGCCAAAAATCGACTAGAAAATCGAAATATTGAAGAATTGATAGAATTTATGCCTACTTAGCTAAATTTTTGTATTTTTATTTTTATTTTTTGGATTATGACACCTGCAGCAAATGTGCGATTTGTATATGCATATGCAAGGATGATCTACCCCTTATCTATATGTTAAAGATCATGCGCTTCTGACGTAACGAAAATAAAAACAACTTATGAATCACAAGTGCATAATGGAATCTTATCAGCATGGAAAAATTACAAAAGCTATGAGTTATTAAAATATTATTTGCATCAACAGCTATTTGTTCGTATAATTGTGTTTAGGCAATGTTCCTCTGAAGTGTATTAAATTAAAATTTTTAATTTTTGTAAATGTTATTGTGGCTTGTTAGCATTTTATTTTTTTAATATTTTTATTGAGCTTTGTACCACGATTGTTTATTAGGAAAAATTGAAAAAGCAACAAAGTCTAAGCGGTAGAAGTTATAGCACTATTTCGGAGATCACCACATCTCCTCATCAGACTTCATTTTTTTCCCCTGCTCAAGTCTAGAAATATATAATATGTATGTTAAAGCTTAAACAGACGGCAGCATTGATCCGGATTAACTCGGACTTAGTGGTTTGTATTAGAGCAGTAATAAATCCGTCTGGTCATTAATACTTAGTTTGTAATTTTTCGCGTAATAAATAAAGGGAAATAAAAGGAAAAGTATACAAACAAGCTTTCAAAGAGTACATTTGAGGGAACTAAGAATACTTGAAAATTGCATTCGTGAAAGTACGAAGACTTAATCACCTTGCATTTTGCTTAAAGTGAATTGTTCTCACTATTTTCTATGGCTAACTTATAAAGCATACCGGTTTCTTACGTTTCCATCGCTATTTGGATTTTATTTAACACTTAAACACAAAATAGTGCAAAATTCGAATTGGCTTAATTTACACGCACTTTTCACATCAAATGAATTTTTTCACATTTGTTGACTTTGAAGAGGCGAAAGTACCGTTTCATGTGTCAAATGCGTATAAATGTTCAATCACCATAAAATGTCACACTATTTTCTTTAAAAAAGCATTACAGAAATCCGTTTTTGAAAAATAAACATTTTTGACTTTTGTCTATGGGGCAGTCCACTGTGCATTGTTCGAATTCTTCTAAGTAGCAGGTCATACCACTTATTAATTCTTTAAACACAAGTTTCTTTTAGATTAAGTTTGAATGGATTACACTGGTCTACAAGGGTTTTGCGAATAAGACGGGACCTGGTGTTTCCGAACGGATTTTTCGTGCTGAACACGAATCTGGGGTCCAAAACTTCCCATCACGTCACGTTTTCGAGAAAAAAGGGGTTGAAACCCCTAAAAACAGCGTTTTTGGCCATTTTTGAAAAATTGTAGAGCTGAACCCTGACGTGCTACAAACTTTGTATATGTCAGAAATTAAAGGCTAAATCGTGCCCTTTCGAATGAGCCCTATGCCGAATTAATCGCATGCACCCTTAGATCAGGGGGTGTATTTGTGTCTAGGAGTCCAATTTTTATATCCACCATATTCGACCCGTCATCTTAAATTTTTAAAATCTAACTGCAGATTCGTAATCAGCGACTTTTAATATAGTTAAAACCTTGGCATTATTAATTTTCTATGATCGTTTAAGATTAAATTCTTTCTGTGATCAATTTTTCCTGCACCCCTAAACACAAATACACCCCCTGCTTTAAGGGTGCACGCGATCAATTCGGCATAGGGCTCATTCGAAAGGGCACGGTTTAGCCTTTAATTTCTGATATATGCAAAATTTGTACCACGTCAGGGTTCAGCTCTATAATTTTTCGAAAATGGCCAAAAACGCTGTTTTTAGGGGTTTCAACCCCTTTTTTCTCGAAAACGTGACGTGATGGGACATTTTTGACCCCGGATTCGTGTTCAGCACGAAAAATCCGTTCAGAAACACCAGGTCCCGTCTTATTCGCAGAAAAAAAGTTGAAATTTGTAGACCAGTGTTATTGATATTTATTGAAAAAAAAGTAGCTGCTAATTTGGAATCTTGTGGAACTCCCGTTTGCACTGGTCTATTTGAACTTCTTCTATTATTTATTTCACCATATTTTTCCCTATTTGTTAAGAAACTTTCAAAGATTTGCAATTCGTTTCCACTTATTCTCAATTCTGCAAGTAATATTACCAAATCATTGTTGAAAATATCAACTAAGGCATTTTTAATATTAACTAAAAATCACGTTGATTCCTTTTCAAGTTTGAAATTGGTAATATTAAATAATTTTTCAGTTGACGTTTCTCTCAGTGTAAACAAGGACAAAAGCATGCCCTTTTACAGTGTTGAGTGTAACACAAAACACATTTTTCACCGTGGAAGGGCAACATTTTTTTGTTTTTTGAGGAAACTTTGCTCTTTCAGTTACAAACGAAAGCAGTTTCGCTCTCTTAACTTTACCACAAGTCTCTGAATACAAGAATTGCATTCAAAAGAATTAAACTTCATGCAGAAAATTGTCAGATGACCAATTTTCAACTCTATTTAGACTGTACTAAAAAAACAAAATAACTTAAGTCCACATTTTATTTTATTTTATTTTATTTATTAAGATGCTGATGTTGTTGTAATTCCTGCTGGTGTACCACGTAAGCCTGGCATGACCCGTGATGACCTGTTCAACGTGAATGCTGGTATTATTCGCGACATTGCCAATGAAATTTCTAAGAGCTGCCCCAAGGCCCTGGTGGCCATCATCACCAACCCTGTTAACACCTGCGTTCCAATTGCTGCTGAAATTCTCAAGAAGGTAAACCAAATGTTTTATAGCTACATATATACATAGTATTGTCTACTACTGTATTTATCAGTTGTATTAATACTTACATACATATATGTACATATGTATGTACATTAGGGTGCCCATCGAAAATGTTTTTTTTTTTTTGGAATTTTCAAGACTACCCGCTAATTTAATTCGTTTTTATGAGAAATATTATTGCCTATTTTTATAAATTTTTTAAAGGTAATTTAGAGGTCGCGACCTGTCGATTTAGGTCAGAAAATACGATTTGGTTGATTTATGAGTTTTTGAATGACTATTTTTGATTCGATTTCAAAGATCGAATATGATCTGAGAAGCGGATATATAGGCCTTTAAAATGGTATATGATAAATTAAAAAGGACCCATAAATTCTACAATTTTTATGCGATTGCAATAAATGCGGTATCAGTTTATTTGAAAATAGATTTAATTTTAGATAGTACTCCATATTTTGAAATTGTAGAAATTATCGATGGTAAAAATTAAAAAAATTTAACGAAATATGGGTTTTTTTTAATTTACCCGATAAAAAATCCCAACGAGCCTAGTCCGACCATATATTATTATATATATGTATATAGAAACAGTCATTCAAAAACTCATAAATCTACAAAATCATATTTTCTGACCTAAATCGACAGATCGCGACCTCTAAATGACCTTTAAAAAATCTATAAACAAGCAATAATATATCGATGGGCACCCTAATGTACATACAAATATGCAAATGTACACTATATTATGCCTAAATTTTCATCTTTTTTGCTATTACCAACTAATAACCGATTACATTAATACAGGCCGGTGTCTACGACCCCAAACGCTTATTCGGCGTCTCAACTTTGGATGTGGTCCGCGCACGTGCCTTCATTGGTGCCGCTTTGGGTGTTGATCCCCAGCAAGTTGATATACCCGTTATCGGTGGACATTCCGGTGTTACAATTCTGCCCATCATCTCACAATGCCAGCCTAAATTCAAAGGTGATCAGGCCACCATTGAAAAGTTGACCGTACGCATTCAGGAAGCCGGTACTGAGGTGGTGAAAGCCAAAGCTGGCGCTGGTTCGGCTACTTTGTCTATGGCATATGCTGGTGCACGCTTCGCTGGTTCTTTGCTGAAAGGTTTGAACGGTGAGAAGGGCGTCGTCGAGTGCTCGTATGTGCAATCCACTGTCACCGAAGCGACATTCTTCTCTACCCCACTCATTTTGGGAAAGGCTGGTTTACAGGAAAACTTGGGTCTGCCCAGATTGAATGATTTCGAGAAGAAATTGTTGGCCGCTGCACTGCCTGAGCTTAAGAAGAACATCCAAAAGGGCGTTGAATTCGCCAATGCATAAGCTACATAAGCTTACATCGGCACTCTGCCAGCGCTCATCCCCGGAAAATAAACATCTAAGGAAATAGGGTATTTTTGTATGGACTATTTACTTCCTTTACTAGAATTGATACTGGAAAATGCTCTTAAAACAAGTAGCAAAAAAGGTAACAGCTAAGCTACATATGTGTCTAAAATAAAAAAAACAAAGCCAGAAATTATTGTAACGACACTAATAAATTGTTAAGATAAAATGTTATGTAGTTGTTGTATAGGAATGATTAAATGACCAACTCCTAAAAACAAAAAGCAAATAGTATCATGTATCGAAATCCAAACACTGTAACTAATGGAGAAATAATAAATGAACCTAAAAAAAAAAAAACAAAAATTTAAAAAAATGTATATATGTATTATATATTTGCGAAGGTTTTTGAAATATTCTTGGATACTCATATGCATGTATGTAGGTAAGATCTCGATATTTAGTTCAGTTTCATCCGAAATACGTTGCCCTTCAAAAGAAAAACATGAATAAATTTCGTCTCGTTGCAAGTTAGATACTCGCTTTTTATTGCAAATATGTATTTTACCAAAACGCGATCTTAAAAGTCCTCAATATTTTAAACAATTTTAATAGCCTTTATGTACATAACATTTATGCTACAATAAAAAATAACAAGTAATTGTTAAGCATAAAACACAACCGACTTCAATTCTCATATACAAGCTTTGGAGTACCGTCAATTTTTTCATGATCCAATGATCGGATCTTAACCAAATTAATATGGGACCACGTCGGCGACACTACCTTTCTGATAAATTAATAACCTTCTTTTTTGAAGTCGGTTAAAAATGGGCAGAAAATATCATTATTTTTAACTATTTGAAAATTTTCAGAATCGTTGTTACTAATCGCGAGAAAATAAATCCAAACAATTTCGAAAAAAGTTAATCTGTTAAAAAAGTTAAGTTAAATTCACCCGAAAATGTTTCATCTGCCCATGGGCGTAGCCAGGTAGGGGAAGGGGGGTGCTCGAGCCTCCCCCCCTTCCCTAACTTTAAAATTTTCCTTATATATATATAAAATAGTACCCTGAAATGCCAGCTTAATAGCTAAAATACACGTAAACGTTGTTTTTTCTCTTAAAAACAGCTCAGAGGTATTTTGTAGTAAGATCTTGGTCAATGATGTGGTTTATTCAGAATTGAATGCTCTATAAAAGTGTCCATTGCGGCGTAACCCTACCTCCCACCAGCGAGGTAGTACGGGTCACTGCACCCAAATTTTCCATGAAATCCTCGTTTTTTGTTGGCCCTATCTCGTAAATAGCAAGAACTACAGAAAAAGTGTAAATGACAAACTTGTAGGACATTGAAATTTCTACAAATTTCTAACATCTATATTTCTTGAGGTATTAGGCTTTGAAGTTGAACTACAATTTCTACAATTTAGCTCAGTAATCCATGAAAATTCCACAAAATTGGGTTTAGTGACCCGTACTACATACCTCGCTGGTGGGAGTTAAGGGTATACCGGAATGAACACTTTTATAGAGAATTCAATTCTGAAGAAACCCCATCATTGACCAAGATTGTACCATAAAATGCATAGGATCTGTAGAATTTTGAAGAAAAAAATCAAAGTTCATGTGTATTTTAAACGGGAAATCTTTGCACGCCTTGGTCGAGCACTTAATATTAATATTAAGAGCTCAAATTTTCATGGATTTTTTTTTATGCACAAATATAAGAGGGAAGAGTGGTAAATTTTAGACATAAGATTCCCCGTAAACCATTTTCTGCCTCCATCCATGGTTATTTAGGTGCCTTTAGCTATGGATGATGTTTTTGTGCCATGTTACAAATACTTACATACATATGTAGGTACATATGTATGGTTTCGGTCATCAGATCTTACACAGTCAAAAATGTGTGCACGAAAGTACAAACAAGAATTTATATATTGATGTTTATAACTTTGGTAATTCTCTAGGGTGGGATAACAACCCCTAAAAAAGGTGCGGAAAAGTCGGGAGGGGTACCAAACGACGCGTTTCGGCCCCCCTAATAACAATCCGGAGGGGAAGAGATAATATTATTAACCATTTAAAAGTTATGAACAAAAAACTTTTGTTAAATTTCGTTGTTTTCGATGGGCAATTACACCGACAAAGATTCACTAAATCACCTGTTCACACTTTTTAAACACTATTAAAATATATAATTTAACTTATTTATTAAAGAAACACATAGTTTTATCAACCTAAGCTAGATGATTTTGTTATTAAAAAGAAGTTGACATTCTTTGCCAGCTGAAACGCGAGATTCCAAAATAGCTATAGTGCTGCCACTGTATTAGTATTTCGTAATAATTCACTTTTCCTTATGAGATGTGTGCACTGTTCAATGCTTTTCGGTATCTTCTTTCGTTTAATATATATATAAATAATGAAAATTTTTAATAAAAAATCGCGCGATTTTTTTTTTTAAATTTTCGCCTGCGTCGCTTTTTCCATAAAAATCAATACTTCGATAAATAATGCAATTCACACTTGATTTTCCATACAAAATGAAGTAAGTTTACGAGATTTACATGGTTACGAGGCATTTACGGGTTTTGATGAACTGCCTTTATATGATTTTTCGATTTCTTGAAAGCTCTTAAAAGTTTAACTGCGAATAAAAACATTGTGCTAAAAATAAGGAATCACTCTTGTTGTTTTACACTTAACAGCTTTTTTTTTTTGTACTTAACGAGGATTCGAATTCGTTCCACTAAAATGAGCTACATAATAAAAATACAAGTTCAGTTAATTTTTTCGGTATTTGAAATATTAAAAAAATGGGGCAATCGTGAAAAATCACCATCTCCATCGAAACCAGAATTTGAGGAAAATTAACATTAAAACTCTTTTTTAATATTTTTATTACTTTTGAAAGTTGAGCGTATCTTGTGTTTATAGAACTTTTTATTTAATAAGTAATTTTTAACCAAAAACACAACCGACTTAAATTCTTATATATCTACAAATTTAGGAGTACTAAACCACTATTGCGGGACGACCCTTGAGGTACCATCTTTCCGATGAAAAAAAAAAAGAATTATTGAAATCGATTCACGTGGTCCAACGTTATGCGGTGGCATACACAAAAAAAAGAAAAAAAAAAACATTCCGACGAATTGATAAGCTCGCCCTTTTTTGAAGCCGGTTAAAAATGTTTGAGTACTTTGTTAATTTTATGTAAATAAAGGGCAATTTATGAAACTTTAAAAAGTTTACTTATTTATTGCATAATTGTATTTTAAAGAGCATATTATCTGAAGAGAATTTTCAGTATTTTCTGGTGGTATATCGGGGATTTAAACCCCCCAAAATATATTCCTGGGTGCGCCCCTGTATGTATGTATCCATAACTTACATTAATTATTTATATTTTTTAAAATTAAATATATTATTAGCTATAGCTATGTTTTAGTATTCTCCAGAAAAAAAAAAAACTATCCAGTGCCTTGCTAGTAATCAAATTTCCGAGAATAAGACAATGTTTGCTCTCAGTTAGTAGTTCGTTACTTTCCGAGCCAATTTCCTAATAAAAATAGTATTTCCTACTAAATATTTCATACATGTGTTGATAGTTCGGTAAAGGTTTCGGGATTTTCGAGCTTTTGTCCAGCTTAATCGGATATCCCAATACTAAATTCTCTAACTTTCACAACTTTAAATAGCTGAGATACATAGATTAATATCATAGATTAATAACGAAAAATATGTACTATATATACATACATATGTATATATGTACATAGTATATAGCTCTTGCCATCATTTGAATTGTTCTGTTACTGCAGCGATTTCTCACTGTGTATGCATGCTCAGACACATACACTTCCAATACAAATGCAACCAATTAAGCTTCGTTAAAATCAATTAAGCGTCCCCTATGGAGTGCTTGTTTACCCGCTCACTGCCGGCATGCCGAGTTGTTGTCATGCCGATTGACGTGAATGCCAGCTTTGGTAAGAGTGTGACTTTTGGAATTTTTTCATAAATGTGTAATAACTTTTAACAATTTATGTATTTCACTGCTTGTTATCCTAAAATATTCACAAAAGTGTGTGTATTTTGCATATAAAAGACAATTAAATTGATATAAAATAAAATAAAATATTCGTAATTTTTGATTTTTCGGGTATGGAAATATTTTTTTTAGTAGATTTAGATATATTTGTTTGATCATATTTAATAGGTATTTTATGATTTTTTCGACCAAGAATAATCGTTTTATTTGCATTTTTCGTTATTTTGCCATTTTTGTTTTTACGATAAAAAATATTCACACACTTTATATAAAGTTCACAAAAATCCAAAAAATTTTCTTCGAAATGTTCAACTTTTTTCAGAATTTCCAGAAAATTGTCAGATATGCAGTCTTTTAGTCCATTCAATTTTAGTGTCATGAAGTGCAAGTTTGAAACGGCAAAAAAATTCCGTTGATGTTTGAAATTTTTTTTGTGACGGATTTTTGCACTTTTTTCCATATAAGCATGAATTTCTTATGAAATAAAACGCCAGAGACCGTTAGCAACAAAATTAAAAAAAAATAATCAACGCCATTCTCCAAATTCTCTAAAATCAACAAGATTTTTTAGCCGGTTGAAATTTGCACTTCATCAGACTAACAGCCAATTTCACGAAAGCAATTTAAGTGAAAAATGATTTTAATTTTTTGAATTTTGTATGCAAGTTTACAGAAAATAAAAAATCATTTTCCATTTAAATTGCTGCGCTAAAATTGAATGCGCTAAAAAACTGCATACTGGAAAATTCCGAATAAAATGTTGAAAATTTCTATGAAATTTTTTTGAATTTTTGAGAACTTTATATAAAGTGTGAAACTTTGATTTAAATGGTTTATTTTATAGAATGAACTATATTTTCATAAATAATTAATGCGCAAAAATTGATAATGAAAAGAATTGTGAATATTATATTGGAGCAAGATGTGCGCTTTCATTTGTCGCCCAAAATATACATTGGATAGAAATCCTGCTAACAGGAGAATAGTCCGTAGTCTCCCAGTAGGCGAGACACTCGCAGGGGATAGGCTTCATTGTCACCAAATTTGTTTTAAATCTCTTGTATATTTTATCTCTTGGCAAGGCCAATTCAAAGGCATGGGCAGAGAGTTAGCAGGTGCTAAAAGAGCGTAAGCGTCGTCTCACTTTTAACTCACGCTTGTTTGTGGTAGTGCCCACATCTGCCAATTCAAAGGCACGTCACATGATTCAACAACTACAGGTTGTAGCAATCGTACAAAAACAACATTTACTGTTGGTATGAACTCCTTGTGTCATCACCATCTTTTTATCTACTCATATTCGTGTGTATATGTATACCCTGCATACCAGGATTTCATAGAATTCTGAAAGGTTTCACAATTTTTTTTAAGAATTTTCTTTAAGAAATCGTACAGAAATTTCTTGACTAGTTCTTATCAACCGCCTCATATGTTTTTCTTTACAGATTTCTAAAAGATTCGTAACAAATTTCCGACACTTAAAGATTTCGGGAGCATTTGTTTGCAGGGTATATATATACGTATATGTGTGTGTGTACGCGGATATGTAAATATAGCAAAGCAGACGATAATTTGACACAAGCGTGCTCATAAGAAGAAGCATAGCTTCTATCGCTATCACCTGTAATTAATGCGCCTTGGGCACGTCAAGACAACAAACAGTATCCTGTAATTACACCAATCAGTAGCCTAGCCTCCTTCACCTTAAGAGAAATGAGAAACTTTGTAAGCTTGCTCTCATATGTTCTCCCACCTTCCATAAGGTTTAGAAAGAGCTCTTCGTATAGCAATTCCTATTTAGCCACGTACTCTTCGTCAGTAGAAATTGAAATTGCATTGGGACATATGTATATACATACATATGGTACGTATGACTAAAAAGATGGGAAAACTCTAAAAAAGGGTAGAAATTTTAAACCACTCAGAGTTATACGCTATTTGTTTGTAATATAAAATTGTTCATACACATTTATCAATGAAGTGCGGCAATTCTCAAACATACTTATTTGCCAATTCAATTGCATTTTTCGTGGGACTCAAACTTTGGTAAGCACATAAGAAAGACGTTCCATATTTATAAATTATACAAATGTACAAACATATTTACAAATCACACACAATTTGCAAACAAAATCAAAGAGGGATTCACGGTTAGTATAATTATATTGCATGTACAAATTGGATCTGCATTAGCGCGCCACAAGTTTGTGTAACACAAAACGGTACTGTATGTAAGTATGCACAACCCATTAAAAGTACAACAGTTTAGTCATTTTGCGGATTGCGAGCACCTAAGGGTTGTGCAGTTAATAATGCCCACGCGATTTGACAGCCTACTCGAAAACATGATACGCATTCACTCATCTTGTTCTCATATTGAACTCTCAACAAAAAAAAACAAAAAAAAAAAAAACATATTGTGCGGCTTAGAGCGCGGGATATCGGTTGATACGATTAGAAATGATGTTTTCACATGAAATTAATAATAGGGGTGTATTTTTCCGGCATTAACTTATCGAGGTATCGAGGCATCAACACACATTAGAGCGCTATTGTTTGAATAAATACCAAATGACATGATCGTATTTGTTGAAAACATTTACGAACTCGTACATACGTGTGCATACATACTTACTGCCATGCTTGCAATATTGAAAGTATTGCAATAATTTTAAACCCTTTTTACCAAATTCCTCTCAAAACCATTCACCAGTGATGTAACATGTTTTTTTGTTTCGCTTTTAATCGATAGCAAATTTAAAGTTTTGTATTGACAGCGAATGCCAAATGCGTGGATGGGAGTGAGAATACAATGTCGTACAAATAAATTTTAACACATATGTACATACAAATTAGAGAGGGAATAAGGGCGATTTAAGATTTATGCGTGTGAGAATCTAGGAAATATTGTTTACTTTTCAAAGAAGAAAATAACATGGCGCCGAAATTACAAACGTCAGCCAGAAAATTACTTTTTTCTTTTTCTTCATCTTGTCAGATCTTGTGTTGTTAGATCATGCTCGGTATCTATCTACGTACATACATATAACTAGAGGTTTACGCCGACAGACTTTGTGGCGGCGGCATGGTCAACTTCAAAATTACTCGGCGGCTGCGGCGACGCCGGTGCGTCTGGAAACGCTGGCGCTACTGCCCATAAAGTAGATTCCAAAGAGCCATGAGGCTACTAATCTTATTATCTCATCTCGTCAGCGTTAGGTATTCGCCATGCCAATTGAGATTGTAATTCTATTTATTTCATTATTGAATTAGTTTTAAATTTAAATGTTGTTACTTCCTACCTGAATTATAATTTTGAGTGCCTGGCTCTGATGGATGGCGAACAGAAGAAGGTCTGAGGTATATACATATGTATGTTCTCTATAGATCCGTATGTACTATTTAAATTTAAAGAAATAAAAAAATTTAAAAAGTAAGTTATGGGAGTAATTTCTGTCGCTATTAATACATTTTTGTAATAATCTTATCTACCGTTATGTCAAATGAGGGAGTTCTTACGAATTTTTGCGGGTTATAGATTGAAAACTAGGGTGGTCTACTATTTTTCGAACAGTTTTACCACTCAACTACCAGCAGAACAGGCCTTTTTGACCCACTGTTTAAAAAACGGTTTATAGATGGTTAAAATTTCCATTAAAATGTTAAGCGCCAAATTTTTCTAAGGATAACCAAAAATAATGAAAAATACTACTAATTTCCACCAAGAAGAGGGAACACTTCAACTCGAGTACGCCCAGAACTTTTTT
>NW_023458766.1:41738-74305 GCF_013731165.1 Rhagoletis pomonella
ACTCGAAAATTTTGTTCAAACTCCACCGCGTTGTTGCTACGATTACTGGCAATCAACGTGTTAAAGATTTTTTTTTTGTCAACTTATACGAGTTTAAACATGCGAATTTCAGCGACTTTTTCTTAGAGTCACAAGTTTTCTTAAAATTCTTATCTTTTGTCACACTTATCATAGAGCATTAAAAATTGCTGACCTGTTAGAACTTTTTCCCTGCTTTTCGATAGAAACTTTAAATTTTTGCCAAAATTTTTTGGCTTTTATCCAATAAATTATCGATATGTGTATTTGCACTACAGATGAGCACGAGATATCGGGACCCACAGTATTAATTTTAAAAAGACAGGAATCGGCAAGGTCTTTCATAATATGCGGACAGGATGGGGAAAAATGATTTTCCCTTTTCCCGACACTCCCGATAATAATGAATATTTATTTAGTCTTTAATTTATTTTAATTTTATGATTTTGGTATTCTTTGCGGCAGTAACGATCGAATTCCGAATCTACTTGTGGCCCATCATCCCTCAGCCAGTAAACATCTGATGAAATAGAAGCTAATTTGCGAAACAATGAACTTTAATAAAGATCTAAGACTTTTAATTTCTATCATCGCTCAAAAGCAATAAATTCAATGTTTATGATCTTTTCGCAACAAAGTCAAGTCAAGTCAAATCATTTTAAGACATTATCACTTTGTGTTTCCCCCCATTTTTTAACCTGACAATCCTTTTGCTTGTTTTCCTTCAGGTATTTCTCGGTTTTTTTTTAGCGCTCAATTAAGATGCATGCATACATATGTATGTATGCATGTATGTAGGTGTGTATGTTTTGCAAATTACATACTTATTTTCTATTTTCTCTATTCTTTTGGAAATTTTTAATATGCAATATCTTTTCTTTGTTCCCACCACACCCCTTTTTCATTTAGAAATTTCACATTTTTTGGTAGCGTGAAGAAATCGTTATCTCTACTTGACTTCCAGTTGATTGATGCGGCGGCGCGTGTAATTAACCAGCTCTCGGATATTGTGTGAAGATGATAAGTACGAAATTTCTATCGACAATTTTCAAGAGCAACCCAACCCAGTCCAGCCCAGCGCAACCAACATTTCACACTTCACCTTCGAGGACCTTTTAAACCTTCATAACATAAAACATTTACCCCTGTCACATTAATACCAACAACAACACAAACGTAAAATGCAACAAATAGTGTTCGGGCGATGCCTCGCTTGTATCCCTCATTTGACGATCCGCAGAAAGCCAAGCACCATCGGAGTCCTCGAACGAAGCGAAGCGCTCCTAGCCGAAGAATAGCCAGACGTACATAAGAGGGATGAATTTTCCTTATGCTCGTTCATTAAGCGACCAGCGGCAAAACAGCGTTATAGCGTGTGACTAAATGCGCTTTGCATTAATATTGTATTGAAGTGCATACATATGTACATACATATATGTATGTGCATGAAAAGGTCGAAGGCGAAGAGGCGCCCGCATCGTTACAAACTGTGGTAGATATCTATGTTTGCTTTCACTGGGTCGGATCGGATCGAGAAAGATTCTGCGTCATACCGCGAAATAAAGTATCAAATATTATGAGATTTTATCTTGTTTCTGGTTGTTGTTTGTTGAATGGTTTGTTTGGCTTAATGTGGGAAATTTAGCGAAAATTATTGAGGTTGTTGTTATAGTTAATAGGAGTTTACTTATGTACATACATAAATACATATGTATATGCGTATGTAGACGGAAGGAAGGAAGGAAGCCAGGTTAATCCAAGTGTTACTTTCACGCAGTGAGGGTATATATTAATGCGACTATAAAATTAACTTATTCTTCATTTCTGTTTGATGGTTAGATAATATATAATACATATATGTATGTATGTACATTAGACTGCATCACCAAAAAAAAAATTTGCGGTTTTTCCGCCGGGTTTACAAAATTTATTATATTTTAAGATGTCCACCAAAATATTTCGGAAAAATATTAAGATTTAAGCGAGCTGGACCGATTCGAAACTACCTCCAAAAATGGAGTTTTTCATGAATAAATATAGTTTCTTAAAGAACTTTTTGAAAAAAGTCTCCTCAGATGATAAAACAGAATAAGCTTAAAAAATGTGCATACAAATATTTAAAAATATTTTCAACGGAATCGTAATGAGATTTTTGATTCTGTTTTTTTTTTTTTACTTTTTTCAAATATTGGTTTACGAAAAATTTAAATAACTGGGCCAAAACTATTCTGATTTAGACTTATGGGATCTCGGCAGAGCGGTATTTTCCCACTATTTTTATTTATGTTAAAAAAAAATGTCATTCGTGTCCCAATTTTTTTTTTCAAATACCAACATATCTTAATTCAACTTTGAATGATGTTTGTCCATCCTACCTTTCTCTTTCATCCTTTGAGTGAGTTTATTAGCAAAGCAAAAAAAAGGGCGAGAAAATACCCTTCCAATGATACCCCACAAGTGTGAATCGGAAGAATTTTGCTTGATTTATTCAAGTTTTTCTTCTACCAATCTTTGGTAAAAGTTAAAAAACAGTATCAAAAATCTTATTATTACGATACCGTTCAAAATTTTTTTTTTAATATTTTTATGTAAATTTTTTAAGCTTAAACCGTTTTGTCATTTAAGGGGATATTTTCAAAAAACATCTTTAAGAAACTATTTTTACTCATAAAAAACTCCATTTTTGGATGTATTTTCAGCTCACGTAAATCTTAATTTTTTTCCGAAATATTTTGGTGGACGTCTTAAAATATAATAGGTTTTATAATTCCAATGGAAAAACAGTACCGATTTTTTTTCTTTTTTGTATGGGGAGTGGTGCATTCTAATATACATATGTATGTGTAACGATATATGACTGCAAGTATTTACATATGTGTGAAAGCGCAATTAGTATAAAATGGGTTTACACCGATCTTCATTTTTATGGGCCTCAGAGAGAAGCTTCGAAAGGTTGAAGTAAATGTTTGTGAGTACAGAAATAGTGGATCTCATTAATAAAAAGTGGCTTAACTTAGGACTCAGTTTTAGCACTGATGAAGTGCATTCATGCTCACGAATTTGTATTAAAAGTCGAGTTGAAGCTTTAAGCATGTCGGCCAGTGTTTCATATGTGCATACATACATACTTATCGTCGCCTGGGTAAAAGATTGTCGTAAGCACAATTTTGACGACTTTTAGTTATAGATGCAGTTATATATAAGTATATTTTGAAATAAGGTCTTTCGATTGGTGTTATCAGTTTTCAGATATCTCCCTTAGTTTCCCAGATATTGACTACAATTTTTTCTATAATTTAGTAAAAATTAGGTTAGTGATGCAGCCAAACTAATCAATATCTTAAAAATGACGTTCTCCATTCTTGGATACCTTCTTTAGTTTCCGAGATATTGAGAAAAAGGTTTGGTTAATTTAGTAGAAATTATGATCACATTTTGTCTATTTCATACAAAGTGGCTGCCAAATTGTGGGCAAATGAAGCTTACGACAAAATTAAAAAAAAATATAAAATTCTTCATAAACTCAAAACTAATTAACAGTTATCATTAAAAATTAAATAATTTAAGAATTTTGTGAACTAGCAACATTTTCAGGGACTTTGGAGAATATCTATCTTCGCGTTTTTGAGAAATTGCATTCCAAAAAACGGTCTCCCATTTTCAAATTAAAAAAAAAAAACGGTTTGTTTCTTTTTCAATTTTTTCTAATAAACAATCGTGGTATAAAGCTCAATAAATATATTAAAAATAAAATGTTAAGAAGCCACAATAACATTGACAACGGTTTTATTTTGCATAGTTCCTCTACATTAACATTAACTTTTAACCAGAAATCATGAGCAGAAGTGGGTAAAGCTTTAATTTAGAATACAATAAAGCAAAATAAGTTAGAAATTTGTTGGATTTCACCGTGCGACAGTCAATATTACACACGAAAAAATCAATATAAATATTCACTAAACTGGGGGCCAAATATAGTAAAACTGCGTTTTTAGTTTTTCCCTCGGACGTCAGGATTTTTTAAAAGGACTTGGAAATTTCTAGAACACGATTGAATAAAAAAAGTATTCAAAAGATTCGGTGCATTATGGATATCAATTGAAAGGTAAAATTCTGTAGAATAGAAAAAAATTTTATTTTTGGGTGCTCCAGGCCAAATAAGTATTAGAAATGTTCTTTTAAAAGTTTATCCGTGAATATCCTTGGAAATTTCCAACATTTATTTTGGAAAAAAATATATGTCAAGGACTAATATGTTAACTACCACATCCTCGAATTTCGTTCTTCTAACTTTATTTGTTTTAGATAAAAAAAAATTTTACACTTCTCTTTATAAAATATTGATAGTTAACGATATACATAAATGAAGATACTGGAATAATGTATGCGCTCTAAAAGTACAAACTGGCCGTATGATGTACGGTTTAATCCTCTTTAATTGTTTTGTATAAAAGAGCGTAGGGACAGGAGTTTATATAGAGGGCACAAATGTTTTTAATTAAATTTTTTTTTGTGTATGTACATAGAAATTTTTGGGTTTAAGAAAGTATAAGTTTTCTGGTATCCTTTACAACGATATCAATTTTTAGAAAATCGGTTTGTAATTTTTTGTTTAAAATATTTTTTTTAATAAAAAAAATGTTTTTTTTGCTTTTAAGTATTTTTTTCAAAAATTTTTATACACGAAGTTTATAAATATGCATACCAGAAGAAGAGGGGTTTAATCGCCTTAACAACGATAGCAGTTTTTTAAAAAGCGGTTTGTATTTTTTTTTTTGAAATTTTTTTTTTATAAAAAATGGTATTTTTTGCTTTTAAGCCTTTTTCCCAAATTTTTATATACATAGTATACAAATACGCATATCAGAAGACGGTATCAATTTTTTAGAAATCGGTTAGTTATTTTTTTTTGTTTAAAATACTTATTTTTATAGAAAAAAAAGTATTTTTTCTTTTAAATGTATTTTTGTTAAAGCAATTTCATACGTTAGTTATCGTTCTATGTTAAAAAATATCTTTCGCTGTTGTATAAGCTCCGACGACATAGTTAAAATTCACAATGGATCACATTCTGGAGTAAAATGTCCCTCTAGGCACAATGGAATGGCCCAAAATCAAATAAAATTACCTCAAAAGCAAAGCAAAGTGTTTATCAATTTATATACAGTCAGCGTCAAAACTGTGAATGCCCTGACGGTTTGACGATTTTATTTGTTTCCATGCCAAATTTTAATTACTTTACAATTACTTACAATTTAATACAGGATTCGGAAAAATTCAAGAAATACCAAAAAATGTTCATCAAGATTTTTTCAATTTTAATTCGATCCTTTTTACGTTCGTTTATTTTTGAGATTTTCTGTATGAAATTAAAAAACCCCACAAGAAGGTTTGCTGTTGAATAAATTATATTAAAAAAAAAAAACTAAGAAAAATTTGGTATGGAAAATATAAATAAATAAAATCGTCAAAACGTCGGATTCTCATATTTTTGACTCTGAGTGTATTTTGTTTATAGTTATGATGGCACATATTTTTAGGCTTATAATCTACTATAACTTCGAACGGTGGGGAAATTTTGCCAGGTTTTGCCAAGCACTGAAATGACCATACTAGATTTGCATATGTATGTAAACATGCATTTTCACATTTACTAGAATTTATAATAGCTATGTATGTATGTGAGTATTAATAATTAAAATTCCTCAACTTACCAACTAACTAACCATTATAATTCTTATCGTTTAACTTAATTTTCGGGAAAATCCGGACCCTTTGAAAATTCCGAGCCCGGGAAGAAACAATCCTGGCACAGCTGACTAGTAACTTCTCGGGGCATAAACACCTGACTATGATGGGCCTACATGACAACCCCATTTGCCCTTACCGACTTGCAGAGAATGAGAGGGCGGAACACTTTTTGCTTCTGCCCTGCTGCTGCCAGGATAAGGTGAAAGGCTTTTGGCAGCGATATGTTCAGAAACCAACACCTGAGCTCTTTAACACCCAACAATCTGCTCCGATTTATACGAAGATCGGGTCGATTTAAAATAGATTAAACGGGAAACACAAAAACAGTAGAATGGATGGCGTGTAAATAGTCTGTGTTGTTTTAAAAACTAAACTAACTACACTTGTGCTACCAAAATCAATAAATACTACGTGGTCGTATACTATATATGTATATAGAAGACCCAAAAAGAGAATTAATGCACATAATCGCTTTTCAAACCCTAAGCCTAAAAAATGCATCTAACCCAAAACTAATTATGAGTTTCACACTTCTCTTTTCGCATCTTATCCTCGTTCGTTCTTATTTCCATCAATGCTTTCAATTCTTGCAGCAGTCTTATTTTTTTTTTTTTCTCACAATCGCAAGGATATGACCTTAATAAAAATTAACAAACTGTTTTATGGTTTATAATAATCATAGAAGACTCAAAAGACATTCGGTTCCCGGCAAACATTGGATGGCAAGCGACCGCATGCAGGAATTTAAGTTTCCCATTCCACGTTATTGGGAGTCGATTCGAAAATTGCATATGGTGGTAAGTTTGTACCTTCTGTCTGGCACAACTATATTTATGAATGCACGCGCACCATATACATACATATGTACATACATTCATGCACACTCATGTCTGTATGTAAGTATGTATGTAATCAACTTAGTTATGCTGGCCTATCATTATAACTTTTAACTTTTATTGCTACCACTTCTTGATGGTCCCACAAGTCATTCAAATTATCACCCCATCCCAAATGTGCGGACAATATTCAAATCGTTTCATCGATCTTCAAAATTGATCTTCAAAAAAAAAAAAAAAAAAAAAAAAAAAAGCCGAAAAGCGTAAAGCAAAATTACCAACTTACACACAGTGTGAGGCCCATATGTCACACAATATATGTATAACTTTTAAGATAAACTCCCCCTATGCAAAAATTGCATACATTATGAGAGTTTGGCCTGGCAATGTACAAGTATTCGAGTACCCTTCGCGTGAGTGCTTTGCGATGCGACTGAAGAACTCTGTCCCTTGCATCATGAATATTCCCTTTAGCGCTATTCAACAATGCATGCCAGCAAACAAGCGGCCGAAATGGAAGATCACACGAGAAATGTAATATGTACTGGAAAAAGGTTACGATCACTCGCGTCCCGATGCGTCGTCGTCGTCAGTCAATCAAACTCAGCATGACACGCGCTACATTTAGCTTGCGAGGAAGGAAAACTCGATTTCCAACCCTCTTCTAATGGAGTGGTAAGCGCTTGTGATGGAACGTGAAACCACTAAAAAAGTGTCGGCTCGCAAGGACAGTGGTACGAATAGGCTTCTTTTTTTAACAAATTTTTGATTGTTTTCGACGGCGTAAAATATATCTACTTACATATAGTTGGGGGAATGAGGTTTTTTTAGGGATCGAAAATAACCAAGATCAAGAATAATCGTCAAATTTTTATACCAATTTTTTTGGTCAAAATTTTTTGTTACTTTATAATGGAAACTGCGATTTTATGACTGTCTTAAATCCTTTATGGTCTAAAACAATTAATCAATTAATCTGAAAATAGCATCGAAAAAGTAAAAGCTAAAATAACGGTTAAATTTGATAGGAAAGCGGGCAGTGAGCTTTAGGGTAGGTAAATATTTAGAGAAGCTATCAAAATATTGATGTATATGTAAAAGTAAGAATTTTCTTCTTAAGAACCCCCGAATCCCAAGAAACTTTTGCTGAAACGTCAAAACTTATAAGAAATGTTTTCCTCATTTCGAATTTTACCGCTTCCCGACAACAAGGGAATCGCCTAAATATCCCTTCATTTTATCAAAAATATAGCCTTCGAAACTTCCTCAAATTGTTTTTGAAAGGTTTTATTGACGATTTTTACACTGAAAACAGCTTAATTGTTAGGTCTAAAATGGTACGTATGTACATTAGGTCTGGTCAATTTGTATGGCAGATTTTTTGGACTATGCGTGTATAGCACAGAAGATTTCAATGTGTAGTTCTAAGAAAATTTTCCGAAGAAATAATGGGTCTAAAACAAATTTGGAGTTTGCCAAAATGCGATAATAGGTTTCTTAGCATTTTGCTGTAGTGTCGTAAAGAAGTGCTTAAATTTTGAATAAAAGCATGCTGCAAGGGTTTTTTGGTATGGGAAATCCATTTCTGCACTTATCTTTTTCTTAAAACTTCCACCAGAGGACGCAACAGTGAAAATTTACACATTTTCTCCGAAACTTGGTTTCTTAGGCAAATTTGCTTAGAATTTCACTTAGAATCCCCCTATGCTACACGCGCATTGTAAACAAAAAATTGACCCATATGTATATAAATACTCTTGTAAAGGACGGAATTAATTAAAGAATTCAATTCATTCAAGCTACTTTTGCCCAATCGTTTATAGAAATAAAACACTGTACTTCACTAGTAATGACACTAGTAAAGCGCTGTCATTTCGAATTCTTAAAAAACATCAATGTACTTTGTGTACCAAAAGCGGTGGTTGATAATTTTGTGTTGCATTTTTTAAATTATAAATATTCGAAGCGAGCGCAACACGTGGCCCACAGCGGAACAACTGACGTGGCCAATACTCATATGAGTATGTATCTTTACTTGCTAATGAGTTGGAAATAAATACAATGCCAGCATATAATGAGAAGATGAAAAAAAAAAAAACAGAGGGTCATCCAATTTATGGGTAACTCACTGATAAACAGGACTTAAAACTTTGAATTTTACAGACATGGGAAAAAACCGAGTTGACCCGAAAGCACTTAAAACTTGAATTGCCGCTCTTCAATCAACATGCGTAGGCTCTTCGGGGTAACAAATTGTTGGTTGACACGATTTAAGGACATACGGAACACGGTTTGTAACTCAGTTAATGCAATGATTATTTGGATTTATTTCTGTGTTGATGTCTAATCACCGATGATATACACTGAAGAGTAAAACTGCAACAATAATATTCGCTATATTTATTAATTTTTGTGTAATCCAGAAATATGCTATGCTGGCATGTAATCGGCAATTGACATGAGGCGATTTGTCAGGCAACTTTTAGTTGAAAGCAACAATCGCTTGGTGTAAACGCTAATCGCTTTCAATGAAGTTGGTCGGCTGCCTACTTTCGTTCAACGTTCGATTCAACTAATCGCCTTTAAATTCCCTATAAAGAAGCGTAAATTTAGTGTTGGATTTATGGTGCTGTCGTTCATCCGCATCAAAGCGAGATTCTGCAACATCTCGCTCATTTGTCCCCATGCACAGAGAAAATGATACAGGTAAAACGCAAGTTTTTAAAAGAAATTGTAAAATAAATTTTTTTTTATATAATTTTACTTCATACAAAATAAAAAAATACAGTATTTCTATTTACGACTTTAAAACGAAACATTCGCAAAACAAAAATGATCGTTATAATATATTAACTTTTTTTTACCGAGGTGAACAAACGAAATTAAATAAATAACACAAAAATTGTATATTCTCAAAACTAAAATGAACCCGTTCAGAATATTGTTCCAACGACTTGTAGTGCGACATAATTTTCAACAAGAAAACTAAAACTAGAAACTTTTAAAATAAAAGCGTAAATTTATTTTTAGTCTTTTAAGTTTGAAAAAAAATTTTAAAACTAAATGTTTTGCATTAGAGTTTAAAAAGCTACCTAGCTATAATGAAAATGATTTCATATGTTTGCATCATTTGTCGAAAAAATTGTTTTCAGATAAATAAATAAACCACAATCTTCAGAAAAGGCGATGAAGTATACATGGGCGTAGCCAGGTAGGGGCAGGGGGGTGCTCGAGCCTCCCCCCCCTAACTTTCAAATTTTCCTTATATATATATAAAAGAGTACCCTGAAATACCAGCTTAATATATTATTTATTTTTTCTCTCTGACGTCAGGATTTCTTTGAAAGGACTTTGTAATTTCAAAGATATGATAAATTCCAAAATTTATTTAAAAAATTCAAAGCAGTGAGAATAAAAATATGGGTACCAAATGAAAGAGGAAATTTCTTTAGAAGTTAAAAAAAATTAAAATTTTTTGAATTCACAAGGACGAATAGGCGATTTTTAAGCTGATGAAGTTAGAAGGACAAAGTTCGAGGACGCTATCGAGCTTATATATAAGTCCTTAACATTTAATTTTTTCAAAAAAACAAATATCGCAAAATTTCAAGGATAAAATTTTAAAAGGACATTGTCAATACTTACCAGTGCTTATGCACCAAAAACTTGAATCTGTTTAAATTCTACAGAATGTCCTATTTAATTTAATATCCATACTTTTTCTCTAAGCACATTTGACTGAATTTTTTAAATAATTTTGAGCTTCTGACGTCAGAGTGAAAAACTAAGAACGCAATTTTACTATATTTGGCCCATGGTTTCGCGAATATATTAATTTTTGTGTGTAAAATTTACTATTTATATGTATAATAATGAGCTAGACATTTTTAGCAAAATATTAATTATTAAATAAAAAAATAGGTCGGCGAAAATCCTCGGACTGAACCCTCCGCGAGGGTGCCGGCTGGAAATGGGCACTACAGAGCAATCCCGTGCGATGTCGGGAGGGTGTCCAGCTAAGATCAGGGATCAGTGCTGTGTGCTTATGCGTTTTCATCGCTATGCCATACGGAAATGGTCTTTGATCGTGGTCTGGAGGTAGGGGCTGGATCAAGGCGTTACGCGTACCGTACTGAGGATCAGCCTGGCTGGGAGCCCCTAAATAGCCCAGTCGCTAACGGAGCCCTCTGGGAACCAGGCCGCACCCGGTTGCATTCGATGGCCTTACCCTGGGTACTGCGGATCTCTGCCCGGGGCCGACGAACCCTTTCTCCGCAACTCGTGGGAATATGAGCGAATTAATCAACAAACCAAAATCAACAAAAACGGAAATTGAGACCGGCACTCTTAAAAAGTCGGAAGGGCAGTTGCCCAGACACCATGGAGCCCATGCGATGCAGGGTCCCTCTACTAGCCACGACGTGGCCAGCACTAGTGGGGTACGTAAGCCTCTGGCGATGCCGGGGTCAGGCGTATCCACAAAAGCGGAAAGGAAGAGGGTGGGGGAACCGAAACGGGATTTTCCCGGCACCGGTGAAGGCAAACCTGGCTTGCAGCTTGCAGCCCCAGGGGGCGCCAGAGCTGATGCGCGGGCCCCGCCTCCCCCTACTCCTACGGCATTTACAAGGCCTGATGACAGGCCACCACCAAGCGCAGCCATTGCCAAGCACAGGAAGGCTGCCATGAGGATCTTGAAGAGATCCGCATTAACCCCGGACCTATGTAGCAGGGCGCTGCCCTGTCACGTGGAAGAGATCCGGTCGGAGATAGCGTGGGCAATGACGATAGTGCCCGACTATCAGCTGCCGGTGCTCGGAGAGCCACCAGCTGCGGAAAAGCGCAATAGATCGATGGAGGTTGCGCAAAATAAGTCGAAAAGAGCCAGGACGCAAGGCCCCACCTTTGCTGAGGTAGTCAAAAATCGGATCCTCCTGGGTGTGCTCGATGAGAACCAGGGAGACGAATTGGCACTGAGAGCTCATTGGAAATGGGTTAAAGCGGAATTGGCGAACATCTGCGTCAGCGTGCTTCGGGAGCACCCCGGACCACCTCCGATATGCCGGGACGCAGGTTGGTTCCAAGGTAACGTAAAGATCGTCGCGTGCGACGATGAAAGGTCGGCGGGCATGTACAAGAAGGCGATGGCCATGCTGGGAGAGGTCTACCCCGGAGCGATGCTACGGGCTGTGGACTTCAAGGACATCCCATCCAGGCCCAGAGCAAGGGCATGGATACCGGCCAAACCGACCGAACCAGAGAGAGTGCTTGAGATTATAAGGCTCTTTAATCCCGAGTTACCCTCTCACAATTGGAAGGTGGTGCGGCTAGAGCACAGCACAAAGGCGACTCGTCAGGCGGTCCTTTTGCTAAATAAGGAGTCGTTGCCACTCCTCGAAAAGACTGGGGGCGTCATCAATTACGGTTTCGACACCGCAAAGATAAGGGTGTACACGAACGACGTGAACGCAGCAAGAGGCAACGAAGTTGAGCCGGAAGCAGACAACAGCGAGGATGAGGTGGACGAGGAATCCAACCAGGCCAATCCGATGGATGACCTGGCTGGTGGATACGCCTCATCTACATCCTCTCTGGGTGTCGACCATATCTTCCGGCAATACACAGAAGAGGAGCTGATGTCAGATGACGACGAGGCGAACTCAACAGTGGTGGAGGGGGTGGGAAGGTGCGGCCAAGATGGTTCGCGTCCTCCAGATTAATCTCCACCACAGCAAAGCAGCGTCGGCTGCACTGCTGCTCCAGCTCTCCAAGGGGGCAGCAGACATCGCCCTCATCCAGGAGCCTTGGGTGATAGGGCATGGAATATGCGGGCTGAAGTCGGCAGAGCACACTTTGATAAGTGGAGCTACCATAGGTAAACCAAGGGCCTGCATCCTTGTTAGTACCAAACTAAAAATATTGTTTCTTCCTCAGTTCAGTGACGAGGACACCACCACCATCAGTCTGGAGGCGAACGGACGACAAATAAGGCTTGCCTCGATGTATCTGGCACACGACAGGCCTGTTCCAACCCTACCGGTCGAACATTTAGTGGAGCGCTGGGACGGGGCCCTGATTCTAGGAGGTGATGCAAATGCACACCATAGCACATGGGGAAGTGGAGACATCAATGAACGGGGTGAGTCACTCTTTGAATTCATACTAAAATCTAACTTAGTTATAAGTAATAGGGGTAGCGAGCCTACCTTCATAACGAAGAGCAGAAGAGAGGTCCTGGATGTTACCCTCGTCTCAGAAGATGCGGAGGTCATGATCAGGAACTGGAGGGTGCTTGATGAGCATTCCTTCTCTGATCATCGCTTCATCCAATTCGACTTAGACGGGGTCCCGTCCAAGGTACCGGCCAAAAGAAATCTAAGGAAAGCCGACTGGCATAAGTACAGAAGAGAGCTTGACAAACGGCTCTCAAGAACCACACTAGCAATTCCAGGAAACTCTAGGGACCTAGATAGGCTGGCAAATCGCTTTACTGCGGCATGTGGCAAGGCTCTGGATCAGGCCTGCCCCATGGTAAAGCCGAGAGGCAAAAAGAAACCACCTTGGTGGAGTACAGAGATTGACGAGGCCCACAAAAATTGTCGTAGAGCCTTCAATCTCGCAAAATCCTCGGGAGGCGATACGCAATGGGAAATCTATAAGTTAAACTTGAAAGATTACAAGAAACTACTAAGGAAGAGCAAGAGATCCTCATGGAGGAACTTTTGCAGTGGTATGGAATCCGTATCAGAAGGTTCTAGGCTCAGGAAGGTTCTCTCTAGTTCACCTCGTATCGCCCCGGGATGCTTGCTAAGATCCGACGGAGCGTGGACGGAAACTGGGGAGGAATCCCTGGACCATCTTCTGAGCACGCACTTTCCAGGCGCCACCGAGCAGCCATTGAACGGGCCAATAAGAAATAGAGGTCAACCGGTTACGGTAGACCTCATCACCAAAGAAAAACTGATGTGGGCAATAGGGTCCTTCAAGCCTTACAAATCTGCGGGTCCAGATGGTGTTACACCGATTCAGCTACAGCAATCTATGGAGCTAAGCTCTAAATGGCTGTATGTTATTTTTAAGGGAGTCCTCACTCTCAACTACATTCCGGAGACCTGGCAAAGGTCAAAGGTTGTCTTCATTCCTAAAGCGGGAAAAACATCCCATACTCGCGCCAAGGATTTTAGACCTATCAGTCTATCATCCTTCCAGCTCAAGATATTGGAGCGACTGATTGAATCCTTTCTTAGGGAATCGGTTGCAGATAAGCTTATGGCTTCGCAGCATGCCTATATGAAGGGGAAGTCCACCGAAACAGCGCTACACGAAATCGTGTCGCATATTGAGAAATCCCTTGCGATAAAGGAATACACCTTGATAGCATTCTTAGACATTGAGGGTGCGTTCAACAACATCACACCTGAAGCAATCACATCAGCTCTAACTGGTCTGGACATCGACTCACGGCTGGTGTCGCTTATACGACAGCTGCTAGTTGGCAGGGTCGTGCGGGCGGAACTGGCGGGCGTGTCGCTGGACAGATACGTTTGCAGGGGAACCCCGCAGGGTGGGGTCCTCTCCCCCCTTCTTTGGGTCATGGCGATTAATGAATTATTGCAGACCCTGGAAGGGGCGGGAGGCTCCAAGGTCATAGCGTATGCTGACGACCTTGCGGTGGTTGTGAGTGGAAAATTTCTACAAACTCTTTGTGACATTATGCAGGACAGACTAAGGTTAATCGAGAGATGGACCAAGGAAAAAGGTCTGGGTGTTAACCCAGAAAAAACGGACCTGGTGCTCTTTACCAGGAAGTACAAAATCCCCTCACTTCAGCTCCCTGCCATAGGCAATAAGATTCTGAAGCTAGGGGAGTCTGCAAAATATCTAGGCGTAGTCCTGGACAAAAAGCTTAACTGGGCGCAAAATATACAAGAGCGTGTTAAAAAAGCGACGGTAGCCCTCTACAGTTGCAAGGGGGCGATTGGGCGTAGCTGGGCGCTGTCCCCTAGCATCATGTATTGGTTATACACGGTAGTTGTTAGGCCGATTCTATTATATGGGGTCTTGGTATGGTGGCCAAGTCTCAACAGGAAATCTACAACAGAAGCACTCCAAAAGGTGCAAAGAACTGCGATGCTCTGCATCTGTGGGGCCCTGCGCACAACTCCATCGGAGGCTATGTGCGTGCTCCTCGATATTTTACCAATTGAAATTGTTGGAAAGCAATCAGCGGGGTGTGCCGCCTTGAGGTTGAGGGAACTACCAGGCTGGAGGGACACTCAGGAAGGCCACACCGCAATCTTAAAGGACATAAATATACCGGACACGGATTACTGTGCACCAAGGTTGAACTTCACAAAGAGGTATAGGATTTCCATTCCAGATAGAAAATTCTGGTCAGGAGGGGCTCCCGATGACAATGGATCACTCCACCTCTACACCGATGGCTCTAAGCTGGACGGCAAGGTAGGAGGGGGGGTCTTCTCGGCCCGACTGGGGCTGGAAATATGTTTTCGCTTACCCAACCACTGCAGCGTCTTTCAAGCTGAGGTCGCTGCCATACAGGAAGCGGTTGAACACCTACGTACAAGAGAAGTCATTTATAACGATATCTTCATCTACTCAGACAGTCAGGCCGCACTCAAAGCGCTCGACTCGGTCACATGCAGTTCAAAAACCGTAGCGGACTGTCGCAGATCTCTAAACGAGATGGCTGAGCAGTCTGCTCTTCACTTGGTATGGGTTCCGGGGCACCGGAACATACCAGGCAACGAAAAGGCGGACGAACTTGCAAGAGAGGGCACATCCGCTCCACTTTCGCAGGCCTGGAAGGGATTAGGCATGCCGCTCGCTACCTGCAAGCTCATTCTAAGGGATCTGTCTCTTAAACTAGCAAGGGACAGGTGGGATAGCCTCACCACTTGCAACAACACGAAGCTTACATGGCCTAAATGGGACAAAAAGCGGTCGAAGGATCTCCTCATGCTGAGCAAAGGAGACCTAGCCGCAGCTGTGGGTCTGCTAACAGGCCATGTTGCTATCGGGGGGCACGCGGAGAGGTTAGGGATCCCCCATAACGACTTCTGCAGAAGCTGCAGAAATGAGGAAGAGCCAGAAACCTTGCGGCACCTGTTATGCGAGTGCCCCGCACTTTGTAGAAGAAGACAAAAGTTCATGGGTTCAGGATTATTTGAGGACCTAACCGACATAGCCGAAGTAGGCATACGGCAACTTCTGGGTTTCGCAAAATCCACACGATGGTTTGAGTAGGAGGGTTCTAACGATCCGCGTGGTATCACAACGGGCCCACAACCTAGGGCCTATGTGTGCTAGTGGGGTCACTGGCAGCCACTTTAACCTAACCTAACCTAACCTAAATAAAAAAATAAATGTACTAATAAATAGTGGTCAGAAAAAGAATTTCTATTATTGCCATCAGTCTAATTACAAAATCCCGAAAATGCCGGGATTATTTGCCAAGAATCCCGGGATTTTCGTGACCTAAAAAAGGCCGGGAACCCAGATTAACATTCCTAGTCTCCACCAATATAAGTAAATGTCAACGTTGAATTACGGAATCACAATTGACTACCAGCGTCTTCGTCACTCGACTCTCAAACCTTCCCTCTTATTTTAAATTTAATTAATAAGATACATACATTGAATATAGAGGATTAGGAAAGTTTATTGCCGAAAATATTTTTTGAGGGTGGTTGCCACCGGGTTGAAAAATTATATTATATTAAATTGATAAAATAAATGAAATATTGCCATACGGGTGTCAAACAGCACAAAAATAATTTTGAGGCGCAGTGAAGCATGCCGAGCAGTGGCGAACACAGGTAAGTAATTTGGGGGTTCAAACCGGGATCCCGGTCTTTTTTAAGTCCCGAAAATCCCGGGATTATTTGCCTAAATTTATAATTTACACTGGTGGCAGCAATAGAAACGCTTTATGTTGACCAGTTTTGGCTATATTGCTTTCGTTTTTTTTAATATTTAAAATTTTTTTATAAATGTGTAGCTCAATACATATAATACCTTGCGGCAGGCAATCAATACATTCGCCAAACCAAGGGCCAAATATAGTAAAATTGCGTTCTTATTTTTTCTCTCTGGCGTCAGGATTTTTAAAAAGAACTTTGAAATTTGAAAGATATGAGCAATTCAAAAAATGATTTAAAAATTTCGGTGCAATATACTCAAGAAACTAGCATGGGTATCAAATGAAAGAGAAGATTATGTAGAGTCAAAACACATTACACTTTTTAGTCCGTAAAGGACGGGTAGGTATTGAAAATACCCCGTTATAATTTTATCCTTGAATATCCTTAAAATTTTTCAATTCTTATTTTTGAAAAAATTATATGTTAAGGACTAACTTTATTAGCTTAAAAAAATAAAATAGATTAAAGGCGCATTTTCAATTCCTATTCATCCTTGTGAACACAAAGAAATTATTTCATTTAGTACCCATACTTTTGTTTTACATTGCGCTGAATTTTTTTAAATAAATTTTGGAATTAACTTTTTATTTTATTATATTTTAATTTAAATTATTTGTTTATAAAAATATAGTTTATTCCTTAACAAACACTAAATGAAAATAAGTTTAATCTTTCAACAACATTAAAAAAAAATCGACAAACTTTCGTAAAAATTTCGAACTTTCTATTTCAATTTTATTTCTTAATAAGTTTTTAATAATAAAGTGCAGTAAAAGTAATAAAGTGCAAATTTAAAAGAGCTGTGATTTACAGTTGATGCATGGCATATTTTTGACGATGTCGGTAATTTTCTTCAATATTATCTAAGTACGTTCGACGATTTTATTAATGAAGAAAATGAGCAACGCCTTCATCAAAAAAAAAATATATTAAAAATCAACGATAAGTCGCAGCTATGTATTTTAAACTTGAGCTTTATTTGAATTGATCGGTCTACAAAACTGCATACTCAAAATATGTATTTCTAGGAAATCTAATTAAAAAGCTTTACGAAAGTTTGTTGTTTTTTTTAATGTTGCGCAAAGATTAAACTTTGGATTTATGCGGGTTTTGTTAAAGTGTAAACTGCATTTTTATAAACAAATAATTCAAATTATATAATTTTAAGATAAATGGCGAATCTAGTTAGCATGTATAAAGTTTTGATAAGCACTTGAAATGTCAAGTTTTAGTACTGAATTCAAAGAAGATGTCTCTTTTATCCATTCATAATAACTTTAAAAAATTTGTTTGTTAAGAAGTGTATCTTAAAATATCTGCCTTGACATTTATGTTAAAAGTGTAAAATATGTAAATGTACCTACATAAACTTTCCCGTGAATACCATCAAATCATTGGTCTTGAAATCCCCCCTGGCTACGCCACTGTGTGTAATATGAAGTAGACTTTTGTAAAAAAATTTAAATTTTGGATAAACAAAAGGAATATAGGCAAAATTGGTCGAATTAAGGCGCTTCTTTTATTTCTTCCGCGGAATTATGAACTTCTTTCAACCGGAAAATAAATTTTTTGACTTATTTTTTTTTTTTTTTGCATCAAGCCTTTTTCGGCATACATACCTTAAATTACTTCATCAGATATGTACACACTAAAGTATTATTAAATGCATATAAATTTGATACTGTCTGTCGTTTTTTTACTTAAGAAATAATTTTCACTTTGAATTAAAAGTACGTTTAATCCTAGACGGATTCGCGAAGATAAGGGCAAAACTTTCTGTGAAACTTGTTGGAAAAATCAACCAACACCTTCACCAAATATGCCTATATTTTTTTTTTTTTTTTGTGGCGGAAATTCGTTCTCAAATAATAAAATGAAATTGATTACATATATGGAAAAAAAATTGAAAACTCCCTCCCCGAAAAAAGTGAAAAAAAGCGTTCGCCCCTGTTATATGTACATACACATATTCCTCATCTACAATTTTAATTTCCTAAGTTCTCAGCTGACAGTCCACTGAGTTTAAGTAAAAGTTGCAATACCATATTTAACCGAATATCCGGATAACCGGATCCTAATACCTACATCCATACATATATCTATAGTAAAAGGACATAATGAATGATTTTTTAGAATGAGCTTTTTGTCCGATACATAACTTTTGTATATTGTATTGTTATTTCTCAATCAAAAATTGTATGAGTGCTTTAAAATGCACTATACTATAGTTGTATGTACACATGTGTGTGTATCGCGCATACTTATGTGTGTACATGCATATAGTTATATTAAAACCCCTAACCAATTTAATTCATTTGTTGCCAATGATTTTAGAACCAAAGCTAATAGATCGTTGCATTCACGATATCCTTCCTTATCCCTAAAATATTCTCACACCCATCTACAATAAAACAACTTTTCGACAGCGGACAATCAGTATGTAATTCCAACTATTTAAAAGTCTTTCATTACTTGACAGTTGAGGGCGCGCAAGCGCTCACGCAATCCCTCAAATGTTAAAGCAAAGCGACCTAATGTATGTGGCTTTGATACCACCCCTAAACAGTTCGCCGCATAGTCATGCATCGTATGTACATATGTATGTATGTATGTATGCATTTATGTTATGAATGTTTACTTGCTTATGCGCATCTTTTGTGCTGCTAAGCATTCCTACACAAATGCGCCGCGTTTAGTGAGTCGGGTCGGGGGTTAGACAAAACGATACCAGACACAAGCAGTTCGCATGCCAAATCGTCGTAAGCATGCAGGAAGTTTTGAATGGTGAGAAAACAAATACAACAAGCAAATTATGCACAAATACATATTGCACATTTACTAACAGAGTGTCATAACTCAAAAAAAAAATAAAAAATTTGTGAGCAAATGTTCAGAGTTACTCGTTATATCACGGCTCATATTGTGCAAAAATTTCGTAGTAAAATTTGGTATATTTAGTTTCCGCGTGACAAGACAACTGGGCCGTGTGAATAAAAGTTAAGCAATTGCTTTTTCTTAAAATTTCAGGCCTTTTAATTAAATTTATTTGAAAAAATCGAGTAAAAGGTCTGAAATTTTAAGAAAAAGCAAGTGCTTTTTTTTCATAAAGCCCGATATGTATGTACATATCTCTTTCTGCATTTGGCGAACAAATTGAAAACTTTAATTGCCTCTCCTGAAAAATTCCATATTTTGAGTTATGACACTCTTTTAGTAAATGGACCATATGTATATACAAAAGCAAGCCGTATAGGGAAAGCGGATATATTTTATTTATTTTTCATTTAGAATAGTGTTATATGAGGTCCGTCTAATGAAAGTTCTAAAGTTAATTGTTAACAGCAACGAATATTTTTTCGTACAAAATTGTCAACAATTTATGTAGATACGATGGATGTCCAATAATACGACCATTATGTCGATAATGACGATTTAGTGGCATCGTCGCACGCACTTGCTGTGAATCCTAAACGACTTATAGCTGACCATGACACTGGTGACGATGTCATGCAGGTGTACTCCAATCAAATACTTATAACAGACAATGTCTTGCAGCGGTAACTTAAAAAAAGTTCATTACAGGATATTGTCGCTTGAATGTCATCAATAATCACTGCATGACAAAGGCCAAAGGCAGAGGCCATTAACGACCATTTGTATGGAAAAGTCGTGAACGACTTCCATATAAACGGAGCCCAAAGTCATTGAAGACTTAGCATGGCTGTACAAGACACTTAAGTGACTAATGCATGACATTCGCTACGGGGCAATCAATCATCGTAACAGTTTCAGTGCAAAAGTATTTTTACTTAGAAGATGGCTGAACTGCCAAAAATTATAGCAAAAAAGTGGCAAACCAAAATCTTAAAATGATATGAAGGTAGATGTGAAAAAATAACGGTATGTTGCATCCAATAACTGTATTAATGGGTAATCTTGAATTCTGTTGCAATTTTTGCTATACCCAGTGCATGAAATAAGACTATTTAGATCGATTTAGTACTTGTCTTTTATCTTTGACAGGATTTTAGATCTAATAAACACTTGAAAAAGCAAGCGTTTAAAAAATTACCCTGTCAGATGAGCCACATCAGGCTTGTTGATCTATGGAAAAAATAAACAGATGTATGGGACGGAAAAAGAATGGTAGAATGCATTTTATTTTGATGAGCGAAAATTTAACGTCAAAGTTTTTGACTAGCCGGTCTTGCCGGTCATTTCACTAGAGAAGATTGAACAAACTTAAGAACAATAGAATTGGAGCATCAGTCAATAATGGCGACAAGGTTGAGTTACAGACGAATATTAGAGTTCAAATTTAGCTTGGACCGCTGCCAATAGCATATGATAGTAACCCAGTATGTAGGTACGTAACTCACCAAATCCAACTACAGCAAAATGCTGCCGCAGGCCTTGTTAATCTGTATTTAACACATTGAAAAATGTTCGGTATATTTCCTCCAACGACCCTTATTTTTCGAACCGACTTCAAAAAAGGAGGAGGTTAACAATTCGTCAGAATATTTTCTTTTTACTTTTTGTGTTTATGCATGTTACCGCATGACTTTGGATACCGCAAACTAATTTTGTTTAGATTCGATCATTGGATCATGAAGAAAATAACGGTAATCCTAATTTTTTATAGGTATGAGAATTAAAGTCAATTGTGTTTTTCTGCTTAAAAGTTACTTGTTATTTTTTTTTTGTGCACTCCAAGTTTTTTTAGCAACTTTTAAAAATATACCTACTGGTTTCCCTACAATTAAAAGTATGTGTAGGTGATTAAATTTCATGATTTTTCAACTCAGGAATTTATTATATGGCCTTTACTTCTTTCAATATCTTCTTTTCACAATTCTGTTTTTAGAATTCTGTTTTAATTTTGCCCCTTATTCTAATTACCTTAAACGAGCAATTTTTGTGTTACTCGGCAACGGCTCTAACGTAGCAAAATGAAAAATCGTTTAAAAAAGACTTTCGAAGTTGTATTTCTTCCAATTGTCAAAAACTGTTTATATTTCACGGGGAAAATACCGCAAAAATTATTTGTATCGTACGAATATGTATAGAAATTATCAGGGTTTGAAAAACTGTTAGCACAGCGACAACAGCCAAGCATTTGCTTTTTTATAAATTGTTGTTGCTTTGCTAGCCGGCAATTACAAGTACCTGATGAAGATCTTGCAGAAGCAATGAGCTTAGCCGACGACGCTTTAAAGGAATTTGAAGAAAGGCGACAAGATGCAGAAAAAACTTTCATTTCCTTTTCGAACACGTAGAAGAAGTATGCACCAGCCTAGGTACAGAAATCAAAGTACCGCGATACAGCAGTCGCCAAAATAATCGCTTTAATGTGAAAACCGGTGACGCCGAGGCACATGGGCGTAGCCAGGTAGGGGCAGTGGGGCGCTCGAGCCCCCCGTAACTTTCAAATTTTCCATATATATGTATATATAAAATAGTACCCTGAAATGACAGCTTAATAGGGTCGAAATGCTCTCGAAGCACTACAAGTAGCTAATAGAACGTCTTTTGGGAATGTTTTTAAGATCTTACGTATATTGGCACTTTTGCCCGTTTCAATAGCCACACCTGAACGAAGCTTTTTATGCCTGAAAATAATTAAAACCTACTTGAGAAATACAACATGTCAAGAAAGACTCGACAGTCGAGCATCTATGAATATTCATTCACAAAGATATAAATTTTGCAGTTGACGAAGTTCTAGAAGAATTTTTCAAAAAACCACGAAAAATTTGAAAATTCTTCGTTTCATTGATTTATAAGTAAAACGAAAAATTTAATGTGTTTAAAATTATCAAAATGTTTTATAAATAAAGCGAAAAATTGAATATATGATTTTAAAAATTCGCGTTTGAAACTTTATTACGCATACTTTCTTCTAAAGAGCCTTTTTTCTAAACCCATATTAGTGAAATACCTATTATTCTTTGACTTGAGGGTGGGGAGGCGGGGTTAACCCTCAAAACCCCCCTGTGTATCCGCCACTGACATACATTGTAGCATATCGTCGCTTGAAGTGCAAGACCGCGTATCGTTGTTCTGCAAAACCTCGCAACTGACATTTGTGCCAAAAATGAGATTTGATCACCGGAAGCCCCTGGTGTTAAGCCTTATCCATTCATACCAAAATATCGATATCTAGATATAAAAGGTAGAGATAATTAGGGATAAAAGAGGGAACCGCTTCGAAATAAGACGACAGGTTTTACTACTCTCTAATCTAAAATTTGGACAACCTCACATACGAGGTTTTGCATTATATTGATAATCGAGTTTGTAATTTAAACGGCGACATGGATGTATGTATTTGCATGCACATATCATATTATCGTTTAAAGTACAAAACCGCGTATTGTTATTCTGCTAAGCCGCGTAACTGACATTTGCAGCGATAAATTGGTTTTGCTCACTCACACAAGCTCTGGGATCAATCCTTATCCATTCGTCCTGAAATATACTAGCCAAATATGCGATTGCTTTATAAAAAAAGAGAACCATTTTGAAATATGTATGAGAAAATAGAAAATAATTAATGCAACCTCACATACGGGGTTTTGCATTATCCTGATACGCGGTTGTGTACTTTAAACGACGATGGTAAGTACATATGTACATATGTACATACATATTTCACGACTAAAAACATTCCTTGCTTTCCAAATCAAAAAAAATCTCACAGACTTAACTTCTACTCTTAAAATACCAATGCCCAGGCTTTTGGATAGAAGCAACAATGTTTATGTCAACTTTAGATAGGTACTCCTCGCACTTGTTTGTATTTTCGTTTAACTGTGTAATGCTGCTCTCGCACATGCATTGCCTGCAACGCAACAACACGATGCTGCGCGATTCGCCTACCCCTACTCCATTGTACGGTGCTGTTGCACAGCGAGTGGTCGGCCATTGCGATGTTCTGATTGGTCGTTTGCGACCTCAATCAATTGACGGCTAAATTGAGTATAAAAAGGCAATCATCGTTTTGTGGGCACAATTAAGGGCATAGACTTCGTTAGCGATAGACACGCGTTGTGTAAAGGCAGCTGCTTATAACGGTGAAATCAACCATCAGCAGTCAGTTGTACGCGTTCACGACAAGTAAACATCGTGTGTGTGCCAAGTTGAAACTATTCAAAATCGTTAAAAAGTGTTCAAACCAAGCCACAGCTGTTGGCGGCTGAATATCTACTCATATATTTTAAATTGACTTAATTCCTTTAATTAAAGCGCTTTGGTGACAAGAATTAAAATCCAACCGAAAGCGGGATCGTTGTGCGAAAATATGCATATCTCAATTGGAAAAGTGTGCGGAAAATTGTGCAAATAGACCAAAGCGATACCGACACTCCGAAAGGCGGTTCAACAACACCGACCACCGAACACTGAACACTGAACACTGAAACCGATTGCGATCGTTCCGTGGTAAATGCAATTAATTAATTTACAACAATTTAATTTTGTGGGTTGCAGAAACCTCGGCTGAGAGTGGTTAGTGTAGCGCCACAATCATCAATTCCTTACAATTGCATTAATTGATTTTGATTTAATTTTCACGCGCACTTTGATTAGGCGCAATGGATTAAGTTGATTGTAAGCAAAATCGTTTAAGCAACTAATTTATGTGCATGCATCTATTGTGTTTAAAAACGATGAGCGAGTGTGAACACCCGCGAAAGTGAAAATTCATTGTAAACTTAAATAAAATAGCCTGAAAATCCCAATGCGCGCCTATAGACAGCAAAATAAATAATTTAATCGGCTACAGCATTTTACGCGAACTGCGCTCCAGTTCATAGCTCATCGATAAGAGGCATTTTTCGAAGGAAACTTCCATTCGTTTCCCAACTCACTTGGCATAAGCGCTTGCTTCACCCTCCTCACTGATGTTAGACACAAACTTTTGCGCCAGCAGTGAAGCACTGAACGATTTTCAAGTAAACATGGAGCACGCCCCCCTTCGATGACCAGATCTTCAACGATTTCTCAGGTCCACTTAGTCCTCTAGGAGCCAAGCCTCTAGCACCTTCCGCCACCGGAGTTTCCAGCGCTGGCCATCACGGTCTACATCCAGTCATGTTGGGCCTGCCGCCAAACTCTGTACTGCAACACAACGGCAGTGGCGAGATGTGCAGCCAACGATTGCCCGACTGTAATACACTTCTACCAGGTGGCTCGCCAAAACTAGATCCCTACAAAACATCTGACTATGGTCAGAAATTAGATTACAGTTCTGTGAATAAAATGGGTTGCTACTCACCTACTCAGAAGTACGAGTACACCACTACCGTTGTGCCCAATGCCAACAATCAGCACAAAATCGATCACCACGCCGCACATCCGCACCAGTACTCAGCCACACCACCTCCACCACCGCCGGCCAGCGGAGGTGTCGCCAGTCCAAATGGCATGCTGCACCACAAGCAAATGCACAGCCAACATCAAGCCCCCATGCTAGCCGATTACCACTCACACATGTCGGGGAGCAACGGAAAGCTCGACTATTCGCCAAACTCTGCCGCCGCAGCTGCTAAATTGGAGTATGAACAGCACATGCAACAGCTCTACGGATCCAGTCCCCATCACACACAACACGGACATGACGGTGGCGGTGGCGGTGGCGGCACAATAGTGTTAAATGGGAATGAGTCTGCGCAGCAAGCAAATGGCCTAATCTCTAGCAATATGACGCATAGCGGCGCTGGGGAAGGCATTCTGATCCATAGCAACAATGGTGCAACAAGTGTGGTGGGCGTTACAATGACGGGCGTAACGGTGACACAAGCTGGTGGCACAGTAAGCAATACACCATCGGGCAACAACCATAACAACAAGCATAAAAAGGCGGATGAGATGTGTCAAATGGCGTCCATAAATGGCAGCGGTGGCGATATAAATTCAAATGTTAGCGGCGGCAATGGAACCAACAATGGCAATGGCGGCAATAGCAGCGCAAGCGGTCCCCAATCGTCGACACCGGCAGCAAAAAGTAAGAATGACAAGAAGAAGGGCGACACCAATGGCATCAAGAAGAAGAAAACTCGGTAAGCAATGAAATAATTACAAATATAATTATCCACCTTTTTTCTTTTGGCGCAATATAAGCAGCAGGAAATCCAGACTTTTATCTGACACTTTAATATCGAATCCACTCTCGCAGTTAGAGCCACTTATTAAGTATTAGACTGGCGCTTTTTATGTCTAATTAAATGAGGACAGTGGGAGGTATTTTTATTTATTTTTTTTTTCATTGATTTTTTGGTAGGTATGTAGCGGATAAGGCATCTAGATTATATGATTTTCAGAGTTTAAGCAAACAGTGAGCCCTTTCGTGATTAACATAATGTTACCTTAATATAGAAAGGCCCTAACTCATTTTCTTTTAATATTCAGCTCTGCACAAAAGTCGGTATATTACTCACTAAAGAATTAATCGACTTTAACATCAACTACTACATCAAACAATTATTTTCTATGCTACTTAAAAACTACTGTAATGAAGAAAATCACAACTGACGAACTTTAGTTTATATAAAATTGTATGGCTATTCTGTAAAGAAACAAATATGTTAGTAACTGAAATTGAGATACAAAATACTTGCTGAAAAAAATGTTTTCTAGCAGCAAATCGCCATCACATAACAAAACAGCTCCTCATAGTCAACTGTCTGCAATTTATGACTAATAGCTCATTTATGCATACTTTGCACTGCTTGCGGCGTTTTTTTCCTTTTATTGGTGAGCGCTATTTCCCCTTCGAAATGGAAATAACGCTTTATTTGTTTGAAACCTACTTTTTTTATTTTAAGTAGTGTTTTTATCATAAAAATATAGGTACCAAATGCTAGAAAAAATTTCTTTAGAATTAAAAAAAAATTAAATTTTTTGTATTCACAAGGACGAATAGAAATTTTATAAGCTGATAAAGTTAGAAGGATGAAATTCGAGGATGTGATTGAATTTATATCAGTCCTTAACATATAATTTTTTAAAAATTAATATTGCGAAATTTCAGGGATAAAATTTTAAAGGGGCATTTTCAATTGAATCTGTTTAAATTCTTCAGAAACTCCTCTTTAATATGATACCAATGACACTGAAGATGGCACAACGCCGAAACCGGTTTGTCTGCAAACCAAACTTGACAAGGGATGACGGAAATTCGTTCCAAAATAAATCATGATACCATACCTTTTCTCGAAGCACATTTCACTGAATTTTTTAAATCGTTTTTGAATTATCTACTGACGTCAGAGTGTAAAACTAAAGACGCAATTTTACTATATTTGGTCCATGGCTTCGCAAATACATTCATATTTGTGTTTAAAGTTTACTATTGCGCGATGTTATATGTAGACATTTATAAAAAAATATTAATTAGATATTAAAGGAAAAAAGAAATATAGCCTACTGGTCAAGAAAAGGAATTTCTTTTATTGCCATCAGTGCAAATTAGAAATACCGAAAATCCCGGGATTATTTGCCAAAAAAAGTCCGGGATCCCGGGACTAACATTCCTAGTACAAATGTTGTTCTCATTTTTTTTTCCTGTAATTACAAATAATGTGATCTGTATTATACAAATATAAGAATTCATCAATTCTTTTCCAAACTGAATTAAATATTTTTAAATATTCATAATTCTGAAATTAATTTTTTTAACCTTTCCAATAACACCAATGCCTCCTCGTAGAGACTAGCCTTTGGTTTGCAATTTTCGTATCCCAGGAAAAGTGCAATTGAAGTTGTAGAGTTAAAAAAAAAAAAAAGCTAGATCGATTTTTAATTTAATGTTTGTAAACATTTATTTTCCTCGACGAATAACATCGGAATCTTCAGTGCTGGGTTTTATAACTGCTCTGATCCAGTACTCCATGAAGTTACAAGAAAAATGATCCCGCACTCCAAAATCCTGTAAATGAGAGCGATTTTTGGAGAGTTGGGTAGAGAATGAAGTTTCAAGATTTTACCCGAACTCTTCCTTCTGTAAGCTGTTTCACGTTTTTACAGGAAAAATGCGTTTTTGTTCCGTTACTTTTTGCTGTTTGACAATTTTATAGGGTTTTACATGAAAAGTATGGGATCGGAGCTAATATTCAACTGCGTCAAGCCAGAGTACAGAGTTTCGAATTAACAAGCTACAAATAAAGTTACTAGCGGCCGCTTTCTCAAATAGGTAATAAAATTTATCTGCCCCTTAAAAAGAAATTTTCTTCTGAAATTTAAACTATCCAATATTTTAAATTTTTTTTTCACAAACATTCTAAATTGGCAAAAAAGGAATTGAAAATTAGCCTTTATAACGCAGCAGCATAAATGCTAATTATTGGGTCCTGCAAAGCAAAGAAATAAAGTCGCACCAATTTTTTTTTTTTTCTATATTTAAAAAATGTAAAAATGTAGACAATTTTTCGACACTTTAGATATCTACCATAAGCAAAAACAAAGTTTATGCAAATGTTGTTTTTGCTGTAATTCTACTACCTGTTTGATGTGCCTTGGCCAGAATATTTCTTTTTATCCTCCAACTCTGGTGTTACTACTAATAATTTTGGATTCCTACTAAATGCCAAATAAGATTTATTTTAAGAAATTTGCAAATATTTTCGGACGAGTTGCCTACTATGTGCGAGCATTGTATGAGAGGATTGTAGAAAGCATGTCGGTGAGCACAGTGATGAAGAAAAGTATGAAAAAGGAAACATTTTCACTGATTTTACTAATGAAAAATTGAGCGAATATGTTTTGTATGAAGGTTTCCAGTATTAGTAAAAATTGTAGAGCAATTTATTGAAAAGAAAAAAGAGCAAAAATTAATATTGAGTTTAAAAATAGAAAATAATTGGGCAATTAATACTTAAAAAAAATTAAACAATTTTAGGCAATTTCTTAATACTTGTGAAAATGTAAAATTCTTTCCAAACAACAACTTATTTAGGATGGCCCGGTTTACTCGACTCACAGTTAAAGTTTAAACAGAAGGCAGCGTCGATCCGGATTAACTCGGACTTAATCCGGATCAACTGCAGTTAATTCCCGAGTTGATCCGGATCAACGCTGCCGTCTGTTTATGCTTTTAGGAAATCGGTAAATTGATCTTTCCCATTTCCCAGTTTCCCAGTAAGCCCGTATTTTTACTTTAAGTTGCACTACGGCTTTATCTTCGGCTCGCTGGCTTGACTTTATTCCCATTGATAGAACTTAGTACAAACTTTTCAATTTCATCAAATTCTTTATTTTTTGTTACTTTCTTTTTAGAACCACGTTTACGGCTTACCAGCTGGAAGAACTGGAACGTGCCTTTGAGCGTGCCCCTTATCCAGATGTGTTCGCACGCGAAGAGCTCGCCATTAAACTTAACCTAAGCGAATCTCGAGTTCAAGTGTGGTTTCAGAACCGCCGAGCTAAGTGGCGCAAGCATGAACCACCGCGGAAAACCGGCTTCATCAAGACAAGCACACCGCCCACCTCCTCAATGAACACGCCGCTCGGACCACCGTTTGCTACCTTCCCACAAACGACTACCGTTACGCCACCAGGCAGCATGGATAGCTGGACAAGCTATCAACCACCGTATGAACTGAGCCCCCAATTCAGTCTGCTCTCACCGGCCGCCAGTCCTTATGGTACTTATTCGAGCCAATACGGCACCTACGTCCACGAAAGTCAACTCTTCCCCATGCGCCATTTCGAATATGGCAGTCCACCCCGGTTGGAAATGGGTGGCCCTGGTAGTGGTGCGGATGATGGCGGCGCAACGCATAAAATACACTCCACCGATGGCGGCTATGGCACATCGCCGTTGGATGAGGCCAACAATGCCTCTGGTCATATGGGCGACCACAATGTCGTAGTTATGCATCATCAGGTCACAAGTAATGGAAAATATCTATCTAGTGAGGAGGGGAAATATGTGAGCGTGGGTGGTGTGCCGCACACACTAAGCCCCTTGGATCCGCACCATGCCAATGGAGGCTGCCACATAGCAGAGGCTCAATCACACTCACACGATGGTCACAATGCGGTAATGAAACAACAACACTACGGTACTATTGTAACAGGATCGGTGGGCTCACAAAGTGTGGACGATCCGAGCAGTGATGGCACCACTTCCAGCCTACAAACTGTGATCAAGAATGAGGAGAATGGCAGTGGGCCAGGCCAAGGTGCCAACGTGACTCACAGTTACGTGTTGCCGCCTTTTTTGCACTAAAGGAAATGCTCTCACATCGGAAGCAGCGTCAATCTCAGATGCAATGGCCGCTGCCGACAACTGGCCAGATGAGTCATGAAATGATCCGACGCCGTCGAATTCAACGTAATAGTACAGGCAGCGGCATCGTCTCTAGAAGCTGTTTTCAACGGCCACTATGATGCGGATTTAGGTAGAAGGCAAACCCAAGCACTCACGACACATTTTGTCCATGGATGCGCTTTATGGTGAATTGAATATTCAAGAGTTGAAAAGCAGTTACTGCTAAATTAGCAGAGGTGTGAAGTGAAGAGCATTTCAGAAAAATATATATTTTTTAACACTATTAGTTCCTTTTTACTTTTAAGAAGAGTACGTTCATGATTATTAGGATACCTCACGAACAAAGAAAAAACTGCGGCTTTCCAAAGCGAATCATATCAATTTTAATCTTAATGGTTCTTACCAAAATATTTTATTATAATTAAACTATTAAATTATAAATTATAAACGGGGTGCGTTTTTCGTTACAATGAAGTCCCTTGAATGTAGACATAAAATATATGCCTTAAGATTATAAAGAAAAAATTTCTTAAATCTAAATAAATGGCAAGGATACTTGTATAACTCAGCTCATATCTTAAATCCAATTTTTTCATCTCGCACCACGATTTTTTTTTTTTAACTCTATCTTTGCTGACTGAATTTTATAAACAGTAAAGAAGTAAAAAAAAACCCTTTCATTAATAACTTTGAAATAAAAGCCCACTAAAAATGGTTGATTTATTCACATAAAACTTTAAAAATATGTTTAACATGTTGGTAGAATTTTCAAAAAAAGTGATTTTTAAGCAAAAAAAAAAACCGACTTCAATTCGCATATACAAATTTAAGAGTACCGTTAATTTCTTCATGAGCGAATGATCGGATCTAACCAAATTAGTATGGCACCACCTCGGAGACGCCTTTAAAAAAAGAATTATTGAAGTCGGTTAACGTGGTTTAAAGTAACAAAAAAACAAATATTCCGACAAATTGATAACTTTTTCGCTTTTTTTGAAGTCGGTTAAACTTAAACGCAATTCTTTTTTTAAATTATTCATTCATGAAAACACGAATTTTATGAACTTCGCCAACGCGGTTTATCTCACGATGAGCCAAAATATTTTGGTAGGAGCTATATAATTTATAAAAATTTTAATTTGCTTGGGGAAAGAAGTCCTATTGTTGTTTGGCTGGACCGTGAGACTCTCGAATGTACATGTACAAATGTACATACAGACGCATATATGCATACATTAGGGTGGTCCAAAAATACAAAAGAAAATAAATTTTTTTTTTTTGAGATTTTACCGCTGCCACCAGAACGGAAGAATATCGAAAATAAGACTAGTATTTTCTTTTTAAGTGGCTAATATTTATCCATATATTTTATAGCCATTTAAACTGCTGGTGAAACCGGCTGTAACAGGAGGAAAATAAATTTTTTCAAAGAATTACTCTAAAATTGTTTAAAACTAATATTTTTTGATCGAATACGAATATTTCACTTCTGAAGTCTCCAAAAAAAAAGAATCATACATAACTTTGAAATTTTACCATAAAATAACAAATTTTTGTATATAAAAGATAAGATTATCGGGTATGAAAGAGATATCTGGAAAACTTTAAAAGCCCCGATTTCAAAATAAAAAAATAAGGAGATCCGCTTCAATTTCGATATTCTTCAGTTCTGGGGGTGGCTTGAAAAAAACTTTGGACCACCCTAATGTGCATACATACAATTAATTTATTAACACATATATTTTTAGAATGTAAGACGTTAAATAATTTGTCTAAAGTAAAACGAGATTAAAGGAAAGAAAACTATGTAAATAACTGGAAGGAGGAGAAACGTAAAAGCAACAGAATCCAGAGTCTTGCCATATTGTATATATATGTAGTTGATGGTTATTAGATTGCCGTTATAAGTACGTTTGTATTATGTATGTATGTATGTAGGATGTAATAGGATAAAAAAAAAACGTACTAAGCTAATTAGGACAAAGGGGAATAAAAAAATTAACTTTACAAAATTAGAAAGAATGGTACTCACTTGTAAATTAAATATTTGACTAATTTGAAGCATTCCATATGTGCCTTTTTAATACATAAGTTTAAAAATATTTTTTAATACTATCTGCATTACATAGGGATTTTAAGTAATGTTGTGAAATGTTATGCGGTAAGAGCATAAATGCATTCCAAATGTGCCTTTTTTATGTTTGTACTAAAACAATTAGATCCGAACCTTTTCTATTAGTACAGAGATTTTTAAATTATAGAATTTTTAACCAAATCAATTTCCCTTTTTACTCTTGTAAAACACGGACTGTTGTGAAATTGACAATATCTTAATTTTATTTAAACTCATTCAAAGTTTTAGTTATCTTTACATTTCATATTATAATTAGTTTAATAGTAGTTATATAATCGGTATTGCTAAGGGAATGGAGAAAACAACTTAAGAAAAACAAGTTCAGCAAAAATATATATGCAAACCCCTTTGGTAAATATTTTAAATTTTAATTCATTTGTACCCCAAAGTTTCTTTGTAATTATAATTTTAATAAGGAACAAATTAGGTAAAATTTATACATATAGGTTACCTTTTTCAATATTAGACAAATAAATACATATATTAAAACATGAAACAAATAATGCTTGAATTACAGAGATTCTTTATTTTGTGACTGCACCAACTTTGCAAGGCATTTTTATATCTATACTTGCGATCAACTAATTAAGCCAGCAACGTTTTGATCAATTTTG